>NC_073692.1:422830304-422910611 GCF_029784155.1 Uranotaenia lowii
AGAAACTGCCCAAAAAATGTTTTCAACGAACAAATTAATCAAACACTATCTCAAAAACCACTTTACAGTTCGACACAAACATTTACTAATCTAAAAATTACATTGCTAGGGAATTTCACTGAGGATTTCAAATCCATTCATGCATTCAAAAGTTATTATAAGAACAAAGTGTTGCATTATTTCGAATGCACTCCTTAAATGACATCTAGTCACTTATACTAAATAATTTGGCAAAAAATCATCCGTTATGTTCTTCATCGGTATGTAACACATAGTTCATTTTTCAGATTTTCTATGGATCCGGAATTCAGCAACTGGATTTTCCGGTTTAAATCCGCCTAATGAGTCACTGCAGATTTACATGTTTCATCAGAGCTGGACTCTGCGTCGTAGTTGTCGTCCTCGTCGGGAAATGTAGGGCTTCCCGTTCCCTTAAGTTTTCGGAAGGGATAACGCTGGGTTATGATGATATGCCTTACCCAACTTCGAAAAACACGAGTGGCCATGAGGGGTAAGTCTAATTACGTTATTTATGAACTTTAGAAACGAAAAAAACCTTCGTTCCTGTAAAGGATTTGATGGTCGGTCAGCATCCGTGATGTTTTCGGAAATAGCGAGTGGCAATGTGAACCTTTGATTGTGGCTTGAAGTGGCCGGATTAGCCGCGGAGTGAGTGAGTGAGTGAGTGAATGAGTACGTGTGCAAAGGGATTTTGTTCAAAAAGGACTTTTTCGGGAAGGGAAAATCATTTGACTAGTGGATTTTGACCATCGTTACGTACAAGTGCTAATTTGCATCTAAATTAGGTGCACGTGCGAGTTTGCCGGCTAGCGGTCGGAGGATTGTTAGAACGTGATAATGATTCCAAAACTTTGGTCAGGTCAGCAAAATTTGAGCTGTGGCTTATCACGTTTCGGTAAGCGAAACCTGTAGCAGCGCGCAGTTTGTCGTATATTTATAACTCAAAACCAATTGAGGTTGGTTTGTTTGGGGCTAGACCGAAAAACCAGAAGGCCATCCCCACAACAAAATGAATAAAACCATAATTGAATTAAATGGTCGGTATTAATGAAAAAGAAATTGAATTCCTCACTCCTAATTAGTGCAAGATTTAGCAATCCCAATCACGTTAGAAACCGATCCAACGACTTTTTTTCTTCCTTCGAATCCGTCGAAGTTAATTGATTCTATGCAAATGGCCGGTTGGCGTGGTTTTCCGAAATTTCCTCAAACAGATGAAATCGAGAACTGTTGAAGGACTTCTCAACAATCTTCGGCTTGAGTCGCCAAGAGACCGCGGCAGCCGACCGAATACATATTTTATGTTTGGACCGGCTGCCGCAATAATTGAATTGGAAAATTGCTCCTTTAGTTTTGTCGGCCGGCTTTGGGTGGCTCGTTTAGTAAGTAGGATTGTGTAATGGCGGTCGCTCGAATGATGTTCCAGCTAAGTCCGCCATTGACTTTTTCCCATTCAGTCACAATTGTGCGTGAAATAGAATGACGGGATAATAATAGGAATATTGAACAGCCATTTGCAGGCCCCTCGCTTGGTTTTCTCGTTTGCCAATGAATGGATGGCGTCGATGTCGAAAATTGAAATGATGATGCTTTGACCGGAGAGAACCTTTCTCTGTTTATACGCGCGAACGTTGTTGACTGGTTGTTTGGCATGATGGCAGCCTTAGTAAGTAACTAGTCACGTGGATAACATTTTAAATTGATGTGTCAACTCAAGGCGCGCATTTTTCAATCCGCTCGAGAGCAGGCAGTTATTGAATGGCGCTGGTTTCTCGGAAAATTATCAGCACCCATTGCCAGATGCCTTGTTTGCGTTCATTAAATCTTGTCAGTCAACATGAATTGACTCCTGTTTAAAAACGATACCAAACGGGAGCTGAAAACAATTTGATAATTTTTTTAACACTTACTTAGTTTGAACAGAACACCTCTTGTTCTAAGCTTGTGAACACGCGAACCTAACAATTAAATAAGAGAATTCGACTTAACTGATTAATTTAAAGTTTTAAACTAAACCAAAAATTTAAAAATTATTTTCAAATTCAACCCAGGTATAGGATTAAACTCAAAGTAAAAAATCATTTATTTTTTTTTTTGTGGTATTATTTCCACAGCCGTTATAAGAAATTTAAGGAAATGTTACTAAAAAAGATTATGAGAAAATCAGTAATAATAATCTTAATTTAATTCTCCACAATTGTCATATTTGAGTCCTATTAAAGATTGCTTTTCGTCAAATTTTTTTTCTTGACATTTTTGTCATTTTTGTCGTTTTTGTCTTTTTTGTAATTTTTGAAATTTTTGCCATTTTTGTCATTTTTTTGTCATTTTTGTCTTTTTTGTCATTTTTGTCATTTTTGTCATTTTTGTCATTTTTGTCATTTTTGTCATTTTTGTCATTTTTGTCATTTTTGTCATTTTTGTCATTTTTGTCATTTTTGTCATTTTTGTCATTTTTGTCATTTTTGTCATTTTTGTCATTTTTGTCATTTTTGTCATTTTTGTCATTTTTGTCATTCTTGTCATTTTTGTCATTTTTGTCATTTTTGTCGTTTTTGTCATTTTTGTCATTTTTGTCATTTTTGTCATTTTTGTCATTTTTGTCATTTTTGTCATTTTTGTCATTTTTGTCATTTTTGTCATTTTTGTCATTTTTGTCATTTTTGTCATTTTTGTCATTTTTGTCATTTTTGTCATTTTTGTCATTTTTGTCATTTTTGTCATTTTTGTCATTTTTGTCATTTTTGTCATTTTTGTCATTTTTGTCATTTTTGTCATTTTTGTCATTTTTGTCATTTTTGTCATTTTTGTCATTTTTGTCATTTTTGTCATTTTTGTCATTTTTGTCATTTTTGTCATTTTTGTCATTTTTGTCATTTTTGTCATTTTTGTCATTTTTTTCAGTTTTGTCAATGTTGGTTTTTTTATTTTTTTTCTTTCTTTTGTTTGCATATAGTTTTTTTTAGATCGACGCAAATATCTTTAATACTTCTAATAATAACATGAATGCTCTTTTTTTTTCTTTTGATTATTTGATGATTTTAAATAAGCTTAATGAAGATAAATCATGTTCCAAGGTTTTCTCTTTGATTTTTAACGATTCAATCATTTAGATTCTTTTATGAGAAAGAACTCCAGTTCCTTACAATCATTTTTTGGATAGCAGCTTCCATTTGATCTCATCATTCAACATAAAACTACTGGATTCGAGAATTCCGTTTTGAGTTTTTTGTGTGCCTTCGCATTGCTGAAGATAAGCCTTTTTGAAGTGCTACGGTAGCGAACCGAAACAGGTCAAAAACGAATGTCGGCACAAAGCAAGGATCAAGGGTAATCCTTTGCCGGTACGGTTTTCTGCAACCCTAAGTATCCGTCACATTCCAGCAGAGCAGTACGATTTGCGACCCGCCGTTTCTAATGGAAGGGTAAAAGCTTCTTAATAAGCTGGAAAATTACTTCATTTCAAGTGGAGGTTCCTACATTAAACCCGAGCAGCTGATATATGTTTCTTCTAAATTAAAACTCTATCAACCGGGAGCAGCTGGAGTATGATAGTCAGTACCTGTGAGGTTTTTTTTTCTGTGGAATATTTCAACGGAAGTATTTGAGTGGATCTGTATTCTGGACGAAAGCATCTTTAAATTGTTCAAAAGTCTTTTTTCCATTCTTAAATCTTGCAAACATCAGCTTACAAAACATTTACATTCTTCTGGCTAGTTATTGAAATAATTAATATCTTTTCAGAAGCACCATGGCTCATCTCCTTATTTGGTTTTTGGTGGTCTCTATCGAAAGTTATGAAGGGTGATTGATTCCGTCCTGATGGAAAGGTGACGGCTGCTAAAAATAAATTGCGACTATCAATCAATAAGTTTTCATTTGTCAAACCCACACCAATGGAAAGATTCATCAAACCATTAGAATCTAGAGCAACAGTATGAGTTTCTTAAGCTAGCAGGTTCACCAAAATGAAGAACAGCAAGAAACAAGTAGGTGGGGAAGACAATTAGAGGCGTGAAAAATGAAGCATCACTTTGGAAGTATGTCGACGAAAATTGGGCTTGATTAATTTTTATCCTAGCAAAACGGCCAATTAGAGCAAGCTGCCAGCTGAACAAAAACACGGAGATCAGATAAACTTCCAAAAAACGGAGGGTCGTCCGTCAATGTTAATATGTTTCGAAACATATCTGAAAGATTAATTGAACCGTTTGACTGAATCTTGAAAGATCATTCCCCGTATATTTCATGCTTGGATTTCTCATTCAAGAAAAAAAGATAGAATAATGTTAAAACATTACTTAAACCACAGGACTGTGCATTCCGAACTCATATTTTTGTCATCAACCAATGTGCCAACAAGCTGAATTGGCCCCCGGGGGGCGGAATTTCCCCCATCACATTTTCTCCGATGTCGTCTGATGTCATCCAATAGGATTCTCGACATTTCTGCTGCTGCACCTTAACAGGACATCAAATTTATTTAATTAAACAACAACAGGATAACAATTACACAACCCAACGGAGAAGAACAGTTCTGCCCAGTGGAGATGTCGTTCCGGTTTCAGGATGTGGGCAGCAGAGACACAATTGCAGGGCAGGATCTCCGAATCACTTGGTTTTGCTCTGTGAAACAAACGTCAACTTCCATTCATTCTTGTTTACAAGCAAAGAGGCAACTGATGCAATTTTGATGGGCGGGCAAGGAAACGCATCTGTCTGTGTGGCTGCTGGCTGATGACCGGCTGGCCACCCAATTCCAAGTCTCAGAAAAGTGTAAGAAAGACCGAGATCGTTATCAAAAGTGGGCAAACTGCTCAAAACCACAACAACAAGTAGAAGCAAACCTTCTGTGAGAAAAACGGGCTTTGTGGAATGAAGATGACTGGTTTCATTTTGTCCATTTAATTTCAACTTTTCGACAGACGTCGCTGGTTTTAAGTTATTATCGCATTTATAATTTATTTGATTATATGAGATCGCTAAACAAGGTCGCATCAAGGGTGGGGGGGCACCGAGGGAAAAAAGTTTTAAAACTACTTAAATCATACTACTTCAATTTCTATAATTCTTTTAAAAGAAATCAAAACTAGAAAATTGGAATGAAAATTTGAAAAATAAAACCACTGGAGCCAGCGGCCTTGGCTTAGAAGTTAGAACGTATGTCTTCTATGCCAGTGGTCATGAGATCGATTCTCGGTCATGGCTTACATAGTAGGTACCTACTTCTTCTTGACTGTCAACCGTTTTAGCATTTAGCATGTTTGCATGCTAGCTGCCTCTTCTGGAAGTTTGTACGATTGAGTACATAGATATGGATGGATCATTCGCGGGAACATACGTTGCTCTTAGGATCTTTTGGGTGAACTAATGTAACGTAAGGTTGCACTTAGGATCTAACATATGAGTGTGCTCATAAAATGCTCAACCAGTGCTCACCTGGTGCTTATCAATAGTTAGCACTGTATCTGGAAGCATATAGTAAAAAGAAATAACGCGGGGTGATGCTACAAAAGATCTAAAAACTGGTCGCAGTGGTCTTTCCCAACTAAAACAGGGGCCACCGAAATAATATCTAAGTAAAATAGTTTTTTTCTTACACAAGTTAAGGGATCCTCCTAAAATAAACAGTAAGGGAATTCTCCCGCATTTTGCGGGCTGAGAAAATCAAAATCTTGGTATTGACTTTCAAAATTGTTAACCCAAAGTCTGAGAAAAAATAATGTAAACCGAATTCAGTAAAAACATGTCAGTTAGGATATTCTGTAAAGGACAGGTAAAGTGGAGAAAAATATCTCCTTGTTTTCATTACATACAAACGTTTTGCACAATAACAATGTTTGTTATTACGTTAACTTTCCAAGTAATGGTTACTGCACTAATGTAGCAGCTAATTTCGCCAAAACAGGCTCACAGTACTTAGAGAAAACAGAGAAGCTTTATGATAAACATTAAAAAAATTTATCTGGGAAGTATCCAAGTTAATACCGCGTATAATTAAAACTTTTCACTTTTCACTCCCTTTTTTAAAAATAAAATCTTAAAAAAAAACTGTAGCAGCTTAAATTGGACTAAACCACAGTACAGATTTTTCGTTTATTGAAGTTCCATCCTAATTTATGTCTTAAACTTTAAATTCGTATTTAAACATTTTCATATGATTTAACCAAAATTTTATCATCTACTGAAGTAAATATCCTGAATTCAGCATATTACTTTCCAAATGATCATTTTCAAATCATCATAAAAAACGATCTCATAGTTGGGTTACTGATATCAATGAGTGATTCTCTCAACATGAATATTTATATGTTTCTAGTGTTATCATTTTCCAGGTTCAATTCATTGAGATTTTCAAGTCTTGTGTTGTTTTTTCAGTTACTGAAGGTCAGTTTGGTGGTTTTTCTGAATTCTGAGAACTCGTGATTTTTTTTTAAGTTACTAAAAAGAGAAAAAAAAAATCAAAAGAAAAAGAATAAAAAACAAGAAAAATAAAACCAACAACGAGGAGGAGGAAAAGAGAGAGATTTCAATCGATCATTTTTGCACTTATATCCCATTTCTTTCAAGGCATCGAATGAAAATTTTGTCACATTTAGAATAGTAATTTGACAACTTTTTTTTTCTATCTGATCAGAATCATATTCCTAAACATTTCATGAAAAGGTTTTATTTTTTTTAATTTTGAAACTTTCAAAGATAAAAAATTGAAATTCACATTTGGAGCAATTTCTGATTTGGCTCTGATTGTAACTTTGAATCTCTTTTTTTTATACAATTCATATTTTGTTTCTCATAAACTTTTTGAAGCTATAATTTAGATGAGAGACACTGAATTGTTGTTCTGAATATAAACTGATTTCAAGTTTTGAATTCTTAAACTCTTATATCTTATGGAATTTGAATTTTATTATAATGTTATTTGTTTTTTAATTTATTTCTGTATGGAAAGGTATGGTACTGTGATCCACGTTCCTTCCTCTTCTGGTTCCAATCGTCTCACTTTCAAAGAGGGTTGCTTTCTATCGAATAAGATCTGATAAAATAAAGCTTTAAGGATCCTACCAATGTTTTGTGAAGTGTGGCGTTCATGTGCAATTAGCATTAACCATTGCACAAGTCAAAACATTTCTGGGTAATATTCATCATAATTAAGTTGCTGATAAAACTTCTGTGTTTTTGCAAACAAAAATCCGACTTTCTGTTATGGTATTTTGTTATGCTATTTCCAATTATTCCATTGCAAAGTCGTGATTTTTTAACATTTTGCCTTAGAAAAATGAATACTACCAATCTCATCATATTTTTCTAATACAAAGTAAGAAACTTAAATTCATATTAACAAATAAAAAATTATTGAAGAAGGTACTGACAATATTAAAATTAATCTGTGGAATTTGTGAACATTTAGTGTTCTGCTTTAAATCCTGTGAAATTAAAGATTTTTTTTGTGATTCTGGCAGCCTTGATCACAATTGGAATTAACCCTGCGTTGAATGGTGGAATAGAGTAAATAATCATTCGTTTTCTTTGTCAAGTGTTTAAATGATAGCTATTTACTATACTGAAGTCCTTACTTATTAATGTACTGAATTACGTTTGGTATTCTGAACTAACCATTCAGAATGTCATGCATCACTGCTGTGTTACCACGAACCTAACTTGGGTACTTTTACTCCTTTTGCTGTTGCCCGGAAAACGTTTGCTTGGTGGATGATCCGAACGAAACGGTGAGTTTCAACGTCTTCAATAGTTTCTTTAAAACATTCCATCACCTTAAAAAAAATTATCATATTTAGGTACAAAGGTGTTCCAAGGCGAACTCAGAACATCGGATTTGGTACCAAAATATAATTGCTTCTTTCTTGAAAATGCATAAAAAGACGACAAACGAATTCAAACTTAGGATATGAATAACGAAGGCAAATTTAGGATTAAACATATTATTTAGAAAACCAATTCCAAATCAGAATCATAGAAAAACAAAATTGCAATTAAATTGGCATGGAAACTTCAAACATGCTTAATCGTTCGCTTCTCAATAATGATGAACTAAATTTTATGAAGAATTTATACACCGTTATAAATGTAAGTACTTGGCCCGTGCTGAACAAAATTTCGGTATGTTATTAAAAATTCTTCTGAATACTTTTTTCCTGCTTATTTTACCGTTTTTTATTTGTTCTAATTTTCTATCCCTCTTTACAGTTTAATAATCTTTAAATTTTCTTACTAATAAGGACATAGCTTTCATCGAAAAGGCTAATAAACTAATTATCAAGTAAAATTCGATTCAAGGTTGTATTTTAAGCCCTTGGAGTCAAAAGGTTATAATTGCGTTATAGCTTATTTCGGGAAAACGCGGTTTCAAGTGGTTATGTGATTCAAATTTCCATATATTTTTGAAAAATATGTTTTTTTGTTTCGAACGCAAAAGTAGATTTGCAAATGTTTTTGAATGATATACGGTTCCACGTTCAAGATACTCATGAACGAGAATTTATTTCTTTTTTTTTTTTTTTTTTTCTTATTATAGAGACTTTCAACCTTGGGCTGGTTCGTCTCTTTCTAAGCGCACATCTTTCGAAGTAATGATGGCTAGCATCTCTCAAATGCTAAAACCACCAGACCACAGAAAGTGTACTATGTATGCCATGACCGGGATTCGATCTCATGAACTTTGGCGTAGATGACTTGAACTCTAACCACTACGCCGAAGCCGCTGGCTATTTCTTATTTGAAATAGTGTATTCAAGTTCCCTTTTTTTGTTTGCTCTCGTTCGCTTAATCGATGAAAGCTGTGTTCATCTGACTCATTTTTAGGTTAAGCACAATAGTAAATATAACTCTATAAATCGGAAAAAAATCACCAAATAAAGATTGAAACATGAAAAATCGCTTAGTAGGTATTATAAATTTTAAATCGTCTGTTTTCACTCTTATACTCCTTTGGCTCTAAGGGCCTCTAATGAGCTGTATTCAAAGCGATTTCCCTGATACGCCACAAGAAGAAGACGTCATTTAACGAGAAATCTAAAGTATCAGTCCAATCCACTATGTTGCCTTATATTCGTACAGCTTCAGCTTCAGTTGTCAAGTTCTGATTTTTTTTTATTGGAAGTGGTTTAGAACGATACATTTTTTAACTTATTTTAATACTTTTTCTTGTTAGGTCATGAGGATTTAAATCACTGGGGATCATCCATTTTTCTTGATAATACCGTTCCAAACGGAGTGTTTTAAGAAACAAAGCAACAAAGTTTTTGATATTTAGATGAAAAAGAGACTAAACGTATTAATTATCAACTGATAGTATACAAAAAACACCCTACACTGTTTAAAATAACGCAATAATGATGATTTCTGATTAATTTGAACAGAATTATTTAAAAAGAGTGATTGTAGAAAATTTGTAGAGTGATGTACAAAATTTTGTCACTGTCCTCAATTTGTCAACCTAAAATGCATCATGGGGGTGATAAAATCGAAGATTCACTGTATATCGTTTATTTTCTCTTGCCACAAATATGCTACACTCCGAAGCATAATCCAAAAGTTCAAAATTTAATCGTGAAACTATGTTGTGAAAAATTAAACACAATACTTTAGGTAACTCAATTATATTAAATTTATAAAATTTGGTTCAGTAACTTTTGAAAAAAAAGCCAAATATCGGTGTTTCACGGATTAGTTTTTTCTGTGGCCCTTGTTGTGTTTATCTAAGTTAAAAGTTTATTTAAGTACTAAAACCGATGTATTCAATCCATAAGATTTGAAACTTGATAAAGTATCTACAGATCCAATTTGAAATTTGACATCATAATCTAAATTTGAGAAGTGAACCCATCTGTCGTCGAAATTCACAATGTGATTGAAAAATTTTAAAGTTTCATTCGCTTCAAGAATATAAATCTGAAAAGGAGGTTTTGAGAAGGACTACCATTTTGATCATTTAAGTTAATGATTAAAATCCGAAGTAAGTGATTAAGATTGAAATTTGAAATAAGAATCCAAGATTTTTTCTATAAAATTTAAATTTATAGCTGTATAGCTCTATAAAGGTCTATAGTTCTATATAGTTCTAGAAGTCTAAGAAAAAAATTCGAAAAAATTGCTTCTTCAACAAAATACTCAAGAACAATTTCACAAATCGTCGAAGAAAGGAGCTATATTTTTTGCAATTTTTCCTAATCATGAGAACAAAGAATAAAAAAAAGTGGTGTCCAATCCGTATGGTTTTAGCGGAAATGTACGGTTTTGACACTACTTTCAAATATTTATTGTCGTCATGATCTCATGATCTTAAAAATTTACAGAAAAAAGTTGCATTCCAAAAAAAATGATATCGGATGAAGCAGCGCACTCGCTTCCAACTTTGACCATTTGACTTTTCTGTGTTGATGTGTTTTCATGAAATTTTCACAACATCTAGTTGAACACTCCAACACTTCACAAATTTTGAAGACTGAGCTATGACTGGATGCTCGTGGGAAAGAGAAATTTGAGATAGCTTCACAAAATTCGCTGTATTTTTTTAACAATTTTCATCATAAAATTGCCCAAAATATATCAAAATGTTGGATCATTGATAACATCCGCACAAAAATCGAATTTGATGAAACTCTGCCAGGAACTACATAAAACATTTTTCATCTTTTGTTAAAATTTCAAGTCTATTCGATAGAAATAGTCAAAAATACAGCGAATTTCGTGAAGCAATCTCAAATTTCTCTTTTTCACGAGCTGTATCTTTGTGCCTTGTTTAAATTTTGTGGAGTGTTAGTTTGATAGTTGAACTAGATTTTGTGAACATTTTAATGAAAAAACATCAACCCAGACAGAAATGCATAGCTGATATACAGTCTTTTTTTTCGAAGTATATTTTTTCGAATTTCTTTCCTTAGGCTTTGAATAACGTAAACATGAATAGTTGATACTGAATTTTGTCTGAGAAACATATTTGAGTTACGTAAGGAAGTTTCCAAAACTATAAATTTTCTAAAAAAAATGGTAGAGAAACATGAGAGACGTGATGGAAAATCAGTGAGTGTTATCATCGATAATGTAGCTTATTGTTTGTTTTATTACAAAACGCTACCGGGTGATCAACATTACACTGTTCATGGTGGCTAGACGGGGACATCAATTTTTAACGAAAAATTCGGTAAAAAGGCAATGTTTTGGCAAGCTATATATAAGCATGATCAATCAGTACTTTTTAAGCCGGACTTGACATTGACATTGACCAGATCGTACAGAATGAGATGAATCAGCCAAGTTGTCCTCAAGCAAATCCGAATGAAACTTTTTGGGCCCATAATGAAAAGCATTTACGAGAACATATACATATGCGTTTCAAAATAAGATATGGTTGATTGTTTAATATCAAAAATTCTAAATTTTGAAAATGGGATTTTACTTTGGAACAATCATTTTTCAAATTAAGCAATATTCTACTTTTCCTGTTCAACCAGGCTAACAGACATGGTCTAAAACTTCTATTTAATGATGAAAATCGATATCTCGTTACTATTAACTCCCGAATTATAAATCACTCAAAACTATCGACAACTCAAATTCCCTCCTCAATTGATTATCGTTACCGCTAGTTCTATTAATAAGTAGCAACGTTCGCATCGATTCCACATCCCACCGAAGGCATCGCAATACTTCAAACAAAGCAATAAGAACTTAGTTTTTTTTTCATATATACTGACTGCTGGGTCATAAATCTCCATTTGCTTTGGCCCGAAAGAAACATTCATTCTGGATTGTTTTCCTCCCCCCCTATAGCTCGGTTTGAGTTGCACTTCCACTTCATCGTGACGACACTCATGAATATTCAATGACATTTTATGAGTCTGTTTGCCGAGGATAGTTCTCAAAGCTCGATTGCACCGACTCTCATAATAACAGTCTTTAATTGCTATAAATTTATCAATACCGATTTTCTCTAATTTAAAGCCCCGCCAAACGAGTCGATGACATTTGGTCATAACGTGTAGTCTGCAACTAAACGACTCGGTTCATTGATTTGGTCTAGTCCTAGTCAAACATTGGGAACTGAACCAAACGAGAGGAAAAAAACGGGAAAAACGCGTATTAATGTTTCCGGTTGATCAATTCCGCCACAAACGGCCATTGAACGTGGTAGTTTTTTTGTTGTTGTTCTCCCTATCCTATCCTATCAGTGACAGGGAGAGCTCAATTTCAAATTGAAGGGAAACCAAAATGTAGAATCTTCAATAGTAAACACATTTTTCTCCTCTAGAGCAACAAAAGTCGTACCGAGGAATGGTTATTGCGTTTTTTGCTTCACCGATTTTTCCCCATTTGTTAATATAGAGCGTACTTCCATCAGCCAGCAATGCTTTCTGACCCTTCGCAAAGACGGCGACAAACAAAAACATCATCATCTTCCTTTCCGGCTCGCGCGTTCGAGCTCAGCACATTTCCTCAATCGACGGACGGCCGAATGAAAACAAAAATGAAGGGTTGCTCGCCTAAGTATGATATCCACATTTGCTTGTTGTTTTGCCGTTTGCTATTACGTAAACAACTATGAAGAGATTCAACTTGAAAAATTGTTATCATAGACCATGGCCTGAAGGCTATACTTTCGCTCTCGTTTGGAGATTCCCGGCAATCGACCGTCCTAGGCGGAAGTGATATAACAACAGATTGGACCATACCCTTGCCTTGCTTGGACAGAGCATCATGGACGGGAAGAATAATTTTCGGACCTACCCGAATCTAATCCCAAAGTTTATTGAAGGCCGCTTCCATTGATGTATGCATGTAAGAGGAAACATAAGTAAGCAAGCGATCTCCAGTCTAATAATTATCGATCTCCCCGCCATCGTTCCCCTATGCAATAGGATTAAAAAAAACGAAAACGATAATCGAATTGCGTTGTCGTCATATGTTTTGACTGGAAAAGGTTACAGGAAGTTGTATATAATTGGTCTAGGATTATGAAGTCTTTTGTTTAAATCAAATAAATTGAATTCTGAAACCAATAACACCTAATATTACTAAAATTTGAAATTTACATTGCAATTGATGAAGATAAATTATTATGCAAGTAAAAGTAATATTAATGCAAGTAAAAATAATTAATCGAAAAACGGAAGCCGCCGAGACGACAAAGAGAGTTGCCGGTAGTTTCAAGCGAAACCTTAAACTCTCTCTCCGAGATGCCGCAAATAAGCTGGGTGTATCGTCTACAACCGTGCATCGAGCCAAAAAACGAGCCGGACTATCGACTTACAAGAAGGTAGTGACACCAAATCGCGATGATAAACAAAATACGACGGCCAAAGCGCGATCCCGGAGGCTGTACACGACGATGCTGACGAAATTTGACTGCGTAGTAACGGACGACGGAACCTACGTCAAAGCCGAGCAGCTTCCGGGACAGGAGTTTTAAACGGTAAAAGGAAGGGGAAAGGTAGCAGATATTTTCAAGCACAAGAAACTGTCAAAGTTCGCGAAAAAATATCTGGTTTGGCAAGCCATCTGTACCTGTGGCTTGAAAAGCAGCATTTTCATAGCTTCCGGAACTGTCAACCAAGAAAATACGTGAAAGAGTGTTCGAATAAACGTCTGTTGCCTTTCCTGAAGAAACACGGTTGTTCCGTACTGTTTTGGCCGGATTTGGCATCTTGCCATTACGGTAAAAAAAAGCCATGGAGTGGTACGCCGCCACGTGCAGGTGGTTCCCAAGGACAAGAACCCTCCCAACACGTCAGAGCTCCGCCCAATTGAGAAGTACTGGGCTTTTGTAAAACGGAACCTAAAGAAGACCAAAAAAACTGCTAAGGTCGAGTAGCAGTTCAAGGCAAACTGGCTTTCTGCGGCGAAGAAGGTGGACAAGGTGGCTGTACAAAATCTGATGGCAGGGGTTAAGCGTAAGGCCCGGCAATTCGGATTTGGAAAAGCGGAAGCCTATCTGAATATTTTTCCTGAATTTTATACTAATTAAACTTGAAAAAGAAAATTGATTTGATTTTTAAAATAAACGATTTCATCGATTTACACGCGTTTTCCCTTGACCAAATTTCGACCGTATCACCCTTTATACCTGGAATATCCAGGCGAGACTTGTCAACGAAAAGTTTTTTGCTGGACACCTACCAGGAGTCCACTAAAGAGTTATTTTTGCTGTTCATTACGTAATTTTGCACACGATTTGACCACCGTATTTTGTTTATTATAATGGCGAGTAGCTTTTTTACCTTTTTTTGTCACTTCCCTTATCGTCAATACCCTTTGAGTTTGCGCATAATAAAATCTCTAACATTCCCTATCTTCACGGAATCATTCATCTTCACTTCATCAATAATAAGATTTGGAACGAATTAGCTCAACATAAGATCCTCTTGGACTCCATGAACGATTTACCATATGAATTTGGGTCGAATTGACGATTTCCAGTTCTGCTTTGGTCTCTCACAAGGAATTACCTGAATTTTTCGCGATCCTGCCCAAAAGATTTAGTCAATGACCCTCTATATTGAACGATAACTCAAAAACTACTCGACAGAACGTCACAAAAATTTGGACATGTGAACCATACACCAGCATCTAGCTACACTGAAAATGTCATCAATTTCCATTATTGCATGAAGAAATTTTCACAAAACAAAATGCTGCATTTTTTTCGAGTACACTAAGAACGGATAATTGGACTGCAAAAATTGCACTCAGTCCAATTTTCAATGCAACAGACATTAATTGTTTTGAAATCGATCAATAAAGGTGCTACCATATATTTCCGGCTTAATTCAAGTAAACTTCCATAAAACATGTTGTAAGACTCCCGTGGAAAGAATAAAAAAAAAAACTTTGGGTTTTCATCGACCAGTTGTCTCTAGTAATTATAATGTTTCCAGGCCACTATTCAAGTCGTAACTTCGAAAATATAAAAACTTGAAAACTCATATGCGCTTTAGTCTAAAATTTAGCTTTGGTGTCGTGATTTTACGAATCTCAATTCAGAGATTCACTTAAACACGTCTGTCGCTCGCAAGAATAGATCAATGACTGACTTTGTTTTGTTTGTTTGTCAAGTGCTGCCAAAATATCAAATGTTGTCATAGAAATTTATTTTATTTAATTCATCTACAGTGTTGCCGAATACAACTATTATTTTATTTGATTCCTAATTAAATTTGATTTATTTTCTGTATATTCTTCATCTCATCCCTACATTTGGAATACAAAAAT
This sequence comes from Uranotaenia lowii, assembly GCF_029784155.1. Taxonomy (NCBI): domain Eukaryota; kingdom Metazoa; phylum Arthropoda; class Insecta; order Diptera; family Culicidae; genus Uranotaenia; species Uranotaenia lowii. Next base: position 422,845,554 of record NC_073692.1, read on the forward strand.
GTCACATGCAAATGAATGAATGGAGTTTTAAAACATGTAATAACTTTGATTATGTCCATTATGGGAGCATTTGATTCCTAGCGTTTAATTCAACCCATAATGAACAGGTGTATTTTTCTTCCGAAAAGATTGTGACATCTATTGTAAATGATGTATGTATTGATAGTAATGACTTAAGGGTTGACACAAACTTAAAGAGTTCTCTTCATAAGGCACTTACAAACTGTAAATAAGAGCTAACATGACCAAAATAGATGATAATATATCTTGGGATTTTGTTTGATTTTTTCCAAGAATAAGGGCCTCCTGAATAAAGGGTCAAATTTTATTTTTTCGTCCCACGAAAATGCTCCTAGTAAATCAGCGGGATCAAGTATCATTCTAATTTTCGGAGCATATAAACTTGAACTTAAACGCTGTCAGACAATGCAAAAAAACTGCGTTTTGCTATTATTTTTTTTTTAATATATCATAAAATCAAGAAAATGGGATAAAGTTTCCCATTTTTTTATACTTATTTCTTGCAGTTTTTATTGGCATAATTGGTGATTGGAATTTAAAATATTTTTTTGGGATTTGGAAGTTAAACTCCCCATGAAGATTCTAATTCATCTCATGAGATGCTCTACAGAAATTCTTTTATCAAAATTTATGATTCAAGCGTAATTATATGTATTCACAACCTAGATTAAAGCCTGAAAACTCATCTCAGGCAAGAATTTCTATACCAATTTTCAAAAGTGTCTCACTTGCTTTAAAAAAGTGAACAAAGTTATAAAATCTTAAACCCAATGGTTGCTTTAAGTTACAAGGCTAAAACCATTCTAGATGGTTTATCTGATTTGAAAAATTCTTATTCTTATTGTTATTTGTTGAATAAATTTTAAAATATTTAAATAATGGGAGGAAAAGCTTTACAATTAATTATTCAATATAGTTTTACGACTGGGATCATGTGATTGGATTTTCAGTTTGAAAAAAAAATGTAATAAGCGTTGTAACAATTTTATTACTAGACAGAGAAGCTAACAATCCAATAACAGTTATATATTATTTGAATAGTTGAAATCTTTTTTTGATCTTAAATAAAAATTTAAAACATACTTAATATAAAGAATGTTTAGTATTCCAGATTTGAATTCGCACCCTTATTCTGATTAAAACTTAAATACAAAAGCATATCATCATAATTTTTATTAGGAATTTGAAACTGAATTCAGATTGATTATTCAAAATGTTTTGAAATTCAACTATGAAGTCAAATTTACCAGCTTCAATGTTATCGACGTAAAAAAATTTAAACCAAAAAAATTATTTGATTCGGATTGAATTTTACATTCGATTAAAATTTATTTAAATTTATTCGATAGATTCCGATTTTTGATCCATAATTGAGAATTGGAATTACGGTTAAGAATTTGTTTTTTAATAAGATAGCATTTGTAATCTGAATTTAAAATTTTGAAACCTACTATATAGTTTTCAAATCGTTTTGGATATTCGTAGTTCTAGATAAAACATTTTAATTAAAAATTCAAAAAAATTGTAGTTCGAGATAAAACATATACCTAAGTTGACAATTAAGAAAAATATATTTTATTGAAATAACAGGTTTACATTTCTGATGAAAAATTAAAAACTTTAAAAATTAAGAGTACCTTTTTTTAAATAAAAAAGAAACAAGAGGCCTAAGCCAAATTCAATGCCAAAAACCGCGGTTTCACGTCTTGATTAAATAGCTAGAATTTGTGCAAAATCTATTTAAACAAAACAAATTACTAATCATCTCCGAAAATTAAAACTTTTTTAATAAGTCCAAATCATAGTGTGAACCATTTTTTTGATTGAAAAAAAATGTCTCTTTCATAGTCTAAATCGGGAAATAAGTAACTTTCACATGACAATTTCCGATATAAAATCCTTCAAAATGTAACCATTTTAATTATTGAGAATATGCTTTAAACTTGCTGATTTGAACAAAATCTTAGTGTGTTTACTCCTTAAAGTTTTTTACTTTTTTTTGGATTTGGCAGTTGAAAGAGTTGATTTTTATGGAAAGTTTATGTTCATTATTTATTAGGAAACTCTCTTAGTCAAAAAAAAACAATACTATACCATCTAAAGAACTTATTATTGAGTAATTGGGCTCAGTTATTTTGTTCCTGTGTTGCAGTTGGTTTTGATACACGATTATGCTTTAAAAAAATTATAAAAAAATGTCTCCAAATCCTTTTCTCACCCCCCTCCAACCAATAAGTTTTTCCTACGGCCCTGACAAGATGTATATTGTGAATAAACGCGTTCACAACGTCCATGTCTGAATTAAATTATATTTTAACTTGTGACTCTGAGAAAAAGGCTATTTTGATAAAACTTCTCATAACTCAATGTGGTTTTAATCGCTGGTATAGGCGATGGAATCGCTGCCGAATTCAAGTGATGGTTTTCCATGAGTGCAAGTTGGATGGAGCTAGATTTTCACCCAATTTTTGACAGATCTTCAAAAAATAACTTTTCGCTTCCATTGCCCATAATTTCAAGGAAAACCCAAATTTCTTGTAGAGGTTCTATCGTCAAAAGATCAAAACTCATGTAAACATGAATAATTTTAAGTAAAAACAAGAGTGCATAATTGATAAGTCAGCCCCGTTAAATTTGTATAAAAAGACAAAATATTTATGCTGCTTTAATGTCCATTTGACGTGCTGATTTCCAATGAAAGTTGATTGAACATTCCATTTGCAGTCATATTGCTGTCAATCACGTCAGAAGGCAAAATCTTCAATAAAAATGCAAATGAATTTCATTATCACTTATGTATGGCTTTCAATAGAAAGTGTGGGTACCTACAACAAGGAATTCCCACTGCACACCGTCAGGAGACCAGCACCAAATTTCCATTGCAATTGCTGTGTTCCACTTTGTGTGAAGTCAATTTGCGGTTGAATCGAAGAGATTCGAGTGACACTCGATCAATGACGACATTTCGCGCGATTCTAAGCAAACGTCAAAGTCAGCTCTCTCCAGAGGCCGTTTTCCATCTGCCAAATGGGTGTTTTGCGCAATTCAAATATGTACGGTCGCCCTTGTCTTTTCTTGTAATGCTGCTCGGAAGTGCGTGCAATATCTGGATTCCGGTCTTTCCTGGTGCTGGTGTGATGGTGACAATAAATGTGACAGATGATGGACACTTTTTGCTGGTGGCATATTGGATGCATAGAAGAGGGGACAGACTTCAGTCACTGAAACAGGCAAATATGTTAATTTCTATTTTTTTCATTCCCTGTTGTAGAAAAAACAGACAGAAGGATTCCCCTCCCGGTGATGCTTCCGTGGTGTTGTAATTTATTTAATTTAAATTGAGAAGGAGGGAAATTACTTGAAACCGTTCCTTCTGTCCTTGATTTTGCACTTGGCTTCGGACTGTCTGGGTCTGGGTCTGGAATTGCTCTGGAAGTAAGACCGGCAAGAGTAACTTCCTGGTGCTTAAACTGAGGTAGCAATTATCATTTCAATATGCAAATTAACAGCCATTGTGGCGTAAATTACAATTTAACAGGACGAAATGAAACAACCGACCAGGGTTCAAGTCGCCGGACAGTGGGAAGAATTGTGTTTTTACTATGATCCCTAAGAAAAATTTTTATTCCTCGTTACAGGTTATTCTTCTGAATATTCAAGCTAAAAAGTACAGAAATTTTTAATTAAGTTAAAAATTATTAAATTTAAGACCACATATGAGGCCCTTGAAGCCTAAGAAGTATATGCTAAAAGCATATTTCGAGAAAACACGCTTTTAAGTTGATGAGTTTGATGTTGTTTTTTTATCATTAAAGTATGTAAACTTAATTCTAAAAGTCTCAAAATTTCATTAAATATAGTTTGAAATATAAAGAATCGATCCGCACTACTAATTCAATATCAATCATTTTTGCTGTTATACTATTACCTAAGTCATGATAGCACATATCAGTTTTATCCATTGCAGCAGCACATGCCTACTATAGAAATTTCGTAAATATAAATTTGAGCGAAATTTTCCCGCAGTGAAGCCCATCTGGAGTCGTTGAATTTGATATCCCGGAAATCAGCCCAGCAAATCGTGATTATTTAATTAAAATAACGTCCATCCAATTTCGATTTCGGTACAATGAAACCGATATTGGCGTCAGCCGTTCAAACATTGAACGAAACTGCTGAAACATCCCTGGTTGGTTGGTTGGCTGCTGCAAATTAGTTTGGATAATTCAATTTCATGACTCACAGCAGTGGCACCTGATGCAGTTTGCAATTATATTCGTCTCGGAGAACGGTGAAATTTCGACATTTTTCACACTCCCATTCGTTTCACCTGATCAATCAATTGATAATAATAGCAGCTCATTTGGATTCGAACGTTTTTTTCTGAGCCAACTTTTTCCCGCTCCTTCCTAGAACGATCTCGGGGAAAATTTCAATCGGCAGAAAGGCAATGTGTCAGTAAATGGGAAATGTAATTACCTTTTTGCCATTTCGGTCCGAAAATCAACATCCGGCAGCCACGGTGGAGTGCGACAGCTGAGCCCGAATGTGTCACTTTTTGAAGTGGCCGATATCGCATCTGATTTGACCCCCGGATGGATTTAGTTATCAACCATCAATTGGAAAGAGTGGGTACTTATCAGTAGGTACGTGATTTTCAACATTCATCATTGTGCGTTTCGTTCAATCGTAGGCGAAGAAGGGCCATCATCTCGTTTGATTGTTTGATGATGGACATCCGTGGCCGGATAATTTTTCGGTATCAAAAGGGAGAAATTTCATCGAGGGGGAATCAATCGGTCACCATATCGACTGCAAGTGTTTGTTTCTTGTTTTGGTACTCCGGTCACGATTTGGTCCTTTTTCAATGCACATCAAAATCTTGAGAGCACTTGATTGGATCCTGTCAAGCGCGAATGAGTTTTGAACTGGTGAATTAGAGGGGAGAAAACTACAACACTAAGTAGTTGGTTGGGCTGCATTTTTATGATTTCTTTCCATGATTCCTGATTTTCAATGGAAAGGCATCATGCACAATTTTCAGTAGTTCACTCATGCGAGTAGGTTTTGTAATGGTGGGATTATTTAAAACGATTAAACATTTTCAGAATTATTTGTTTTTTTTTTATATTGAATCCAGTCATTTGTCATACTGAAAAGTTTTTTAAGTAATTCATGAAAGTTTTGCTCAATAAGCAGTTTCAAAACTATTTAGATCATAGGTGGTCAAGATCTACAGCAAAACTGTCTTAGAAGAAGAAAAGTTAATATTAATTGAGGCCATTGAAACCAAAGGAGTTAAGTGCTTAAAAGTTTGTTTTGAAGTACACGCTTTAAGATTAATTTTTTAACGAGCACACACACATAGGATCTCAGTGAAACTTCATGTTTCTTTGAAGAGATTTTCTTTCCTTAACTCTAAGCGTACATCTTTCGAAGTTATAATGGCTAGCATCTTACAAATGCTAAAACCACTAGACCACAGAAAGTGTACTATGTATGCCATGACCGGGATTCGATCTCATGAACCTTGGCGTAGAAGACTTGAGCTTTAACCACTACGCCAAGCCGCTGGCAAATTAGTTTGAACATTTTCCATATATTTTTTTCGAAATTGTATTTTCCTTTTTTTGTAGAGAAATGAATCCTACTTAGATGAAATTTCAGGGACTAGATAAGAGAAAATCGATGTTCACTTATCTAGTTTTTCAACATCGATTTTCTCTTATCTAGTCCCTGAAATTTCATCTAAGCTGGATTCATTTCTCTACAAAAAAAAGTTTCGCTGACTGAATGTTTGAGTCAAGACCCATCTCTGGGTCGCAGTTTAAAAATATTGTATTTTCCTTTCAAACGTTTGTGTGTGGTTGAAGTACGCAAAAACCACGTGTGGAACATGCACACTGAACGGGAACCGAAAAAAAATCAGTCGATGATTTGTTTGCACCATCAACGTACGTAGTTTGTTTATGGAAATTTTTAGAAATTTCAAAACATTTATGCAAGTTGAAATAAAATGCAAAGTATCAGTTATTTAGCAATAAATTAAAGCAAAGTTAGCGTTGCGTAGAAGAAGGATAGCAATGCGGAATTGAAAAAGCATCCGGAAGAACTTCATGGATGCACGTGTGATGTGAGGTTGCATTTGCACCTGCTTTCGAATGTGATTTCTTGTTATCAAACATGGCATTTTGTTCATGAAATTTTGCGAATAATAGGTGATGTTTTTGTCCTAGCCAAACCGATCGAACAGATCAGCTCAAACGATGGACTGAGCACTTCGAACAACTCTCCCGAGTCACGAATAGCAATGGCCAAAAGAACCCGCAGCTTGAAGCGCCAACAGTAAGTCGCATAAATGGCGTCAACTCGGAAGCGCCCTCGCTGGCTGAAATATAAGCGGCAATCAAAAACATGAAATCCAACAAAGCACCTGGGATCGATTGCATCCCTGCTGAAATGCTGAAAGCCGACCCTGCCCTGTCAGCACAAATGTTGCACCGTCTTTCCGCTGACATCTGGGATACTGCAACATTCCCGGCCGACTGGATGCAGGGTATCCTCGTTAAGGTCCCGAAGAAAGGAGACCTGACAGAGTGCGGTAACTGGCGAGGCATACCGTCAACTGGGGCAACATGCAACAATTTTCAACTTCAATGGCTTCTAAAAAACTTATGTTCACAGCATCGTATTCTTTATGCATCAAAAGTTTTAAGGATGCTGGGGCATCAAATTGGCGTAGTTAAAAAAATTATTGGTTTCTTCAGTAATTTTTAATTTTCTAAAAACATGCGATTTTCACACTCCTTAGAAAATGGGGTAACTTGCAACAAACTTTGTTTTTAATGAAAAATCTTATGAACACGTACGAAAATTCATAGTTTTTAATATATTTGCGATGCCTTAAAGACCATTACGCATGACAACACCAATTGCAGTAGTTTTTGGGTCTGTAAAAACAAGTTTTCACATTTTTTCTGAAAATAAAGATGCTGCATACATTTAGGGGTTAAATAATACTACGAAAAAATCTACAAGCTGAAATCATAAAAATAAATGTTTGGATGAATGAAATTTAAATGTTTACAAACGCGTGATGCAAAACATTCATATTCCAGCACATGGAAACGAGATTTACAAGGTATTTCTTTGATTTGCATTTTGTTGCATTTAACCCCAGACACCTAACTGAATTTTAAAAATATTTATTTTAAAAAATTGGGCGATTGTTCGAAAAATATTTTTACACCAACAATGTTGCTATAACATGAGGAAACCTGTAAAAAGTTTGTAAGTAATTTTATCAAGCCGATCCGTCATACTGGGTAAAGTTTTTTTCGGCATAAAAAAATGTTAAAATTTGTTCATTTATTGCTCGATTTTTGAAATTTTACATAAAAATAAAAAACTTAAGACAACTAGCTTAAGATGCGAGAAATTATGTCATCATCATTTTGTTATCATTAAAAGATAACTTTATTACAATACATTAAATTATAAATTGATTCAATGTAGTGTTATATAAATGTTGCATCGAACCCCGCTGTTGCATGATGCCCCGTTTGACGGTAACGTTGATCTGTACAACCCTCAAAGTACTCTGCAAAGTGATCCTGAACAGGATCCAGGAGAAAATCGACGCTACACTCCGACGGCAACAAGCTGGATTCCGATCCGGACGATCATGTGTGGACCACATCACAACGCTACGAATCATACTGGAACAAATCAACGAATTCCAGGACTCTCTTCTGCTTACTTAACTTAACCATGAAAACATCTGGGCTGCTCTAAGGCGACGAGGGGTCCCAGAGAAACTAGTCCATCTCATCGAAGCACAATACGAGGCATTTTCGTGCAAGGTCTTGCACGACGGTGTCTTGTCCGAACCAATCCCGGTAACTGCTGGAGTGAGACAAGGATGTATTTTATCACCGCTACTTTTTCTAATCGTAATGGATGAGATTTTGACTGGATCGATCGACTGTGCACCGAACCGAGGATTGCCGTGGAATCCTTCAACGATGGAGCATCTGAACGACCTTGACTTGGCTGACGATATTGTTTTGCTCGCCCAAACGCAACCGAATATGCAGAGCAAACTCGACGACCTCACCGAAAGTTCCAAGGCAGCAGGTCTCAAAGTCAATGTCGGAAAGACCAAGTCAATGGAGATCAACACAGGAAATCCCTCCAGTTTCATGGTAGCTGGGCAACAAGTTGAGAAAGTGGAGTGCTTCCAGTATCTTGGTAGCCAGATAACGCCTGATGGTGGTACCAGGAAAGACATCGAAACCCGGATCAGAAAGGCCCGATTTGCGTTTGCGAGTCTCCGAAACATCTGGCGGTCACGCCAGATCTCTCTACGAACAAAAATCCGAATCTTCAACTCAAACGTCAAATCCGTATTGCTGTATGGGTGCGAAACTTGGTGCACATATGCGGTATCGACGCGAAAACTGCCAGTATTTGTAAACCGCTGTCTGCGGATTATCATCCGCGCTTGGTGGCCTGGCAACTGGATCTCGAATGAGGAACTGCATCGCCGGTGTCATCAAAGGGCGCTAGAAATCGAGATTCGGGAACGTAAGTGGAGATGGATTGGGCACACGCTGCGAAGAGATGAAAACGAGATTTGCAGAGAGGCGCTAGATTGGAATCCAGAAGGTCATCGAAGAAGAGGCAGACCCAGAAATTCGTGGCGGCGAAGCCTAGCCGCTGAAATCCGAACTGTCGACGAGAATCTTGACTGGGACCAGGTGAAGACGCTGGCTCCGGATCGTCAACAGTGGAGGTCTTTTACCACGGCCCTATGCACCGGAGGATCGGCGCGGGATCATTAAGTAAGTATGAAACTATGAGGGAAATACAAGTCTTCGTGATTGTTGCGATGTATTGAAATATTCAGGAGACTACGTTGTAACCGGTTGGTTACAAATCGTTTGATTTTTGTTTTCATTTTGTAGTTTTGTATATTTAGCTCTAGAAAATTCATGTTCCTTGTCCAGTCTCACAACAAGATAGCACCACAGTAGGCTACATTTTACTGCTAGCAGCTGTCAATTAACAGAGGAGGAAAAGGAGGAAAGAAAAAGAGAAAATGGAAGGCGAAAAGGAAGCTTGCTTCCGTAAAAATCGCTCTTCTCTGTACCAGGCGTCCGTGTGTGAAGTCATAGTTTCCGTTTAGTGTCTGTGACGTTCTAAGGAATTCACCCGATAACGCCGGTTGGGTTTCTCACGGGTCGGCCCGCAGATCCCTTGTGGTTTCGCGCCTTAACGTAAAGGATCAGCATCTTCGTTCTCGGGATCTGCGGATCCCTAACTCTCAAGGAGGACTTCCCTTCTCGGCCTGTCCGGATACGGGGCACTCTCGTGGGCAGGCCGATTAAAAGCCAAAGAAGGAAGACGCCTGCAACGACCGAGTCCAGCAACGCCCGCTGGCGCCGACGGTTTCGGCACCCCGTCGATACGCCCTTGAATCGACGGCCCTCCTGATTCCGGAACGGGGTTTCCGGGACAACGACGTCGCGACGTGACCTCACCTTGAACAGGTTTCGAACCCGAGCCTACTGATTACCTCTCCGACATCAAACCAATAGGCCAAATCGCCAGATGAAACAAGTCAAGCTCTATTATACAGTTGATTTCATCAAGTTGAATTCGCTGCTAGATTAAACGACTGAAAACGCTCATCGTGCCCTGATTGATAGTGCTCTGTTCGCCCCAGGTCAACAAATTTAAGTAAAAACGCGTTTTAATATTGATTAAAGTGAAAAATCAAAAATTTTATGATGATGAAAATTGAGAAACAATGTGTAAATCATGTTGCAGTGCGTTCATTTCAGATCAAGATGTTTTAAAGGTCATAAAAGCTAATTTGGTGGTGCTCAAAAACTATAATATTTTCGTCACTTGAGAACCTAGCTGGTTATTATTAAATATTTCTGTTAAGATGAAAAGGATATTTCTTATTTGGTGAAAAATTAATACTATAGGAAGTACGACACAAATCCTCTTGAAAATTTGTTTTAAAAAATGTGTAATTTTGTTGAAAAAAGGAGTGCTTATTATGCTCTGGGTGCTCGTTATGCCCTTATTTCCCCTACTTTTCGACACTGAATTTTAGTGTTGAAAAGAAAAACTTTTCGATACAGTTTTTACTGCCTAAATGTTCACTTTTCAACACTGAATAACTATTAGGTAGGGCTAGGTGAGATAATTATGAACAAAATTACTCAGTTTTTCATACTTTTAGCTAAAACAAGTAGCTCTTCGATTTTGAAATTCTGTAGAGCAAACAAAAATTGATGACTGGTTCCCTTCTTCATTTTAATTCTTTTTTCTAATTTTTATGTTGCAGTTGGGGGCGTAAAACGCTTGTTCATATTTACCCCCTTGTCTATAGGCAGCCTCACAATACCGCGTCGAACATTGCGTCACGTCAGCTATCAACGCCGTCGTTAAGTACTAAAACGACGACGCGACGCGACCGAAAAATTTTGCATCACAATTCAGCGTCAAGAATCATAGCAACCAAAAGTTTGTTTTGATTCGCTTCTTTCGTTCAGTTGGTTTTCGTGTCAGATTTGTTTTCGCCGTTTTTGCGGAAAAAGATACCGGGTTTAATTTCCCCGAAATTTACGCTGCTTGAAGGACGGCTACTGCCTCACAAAAGGGAGATTCTTCTTGGAAAATTAGGTCAACATCAAGAGATACATCAGGTAAGGGATCAGAAATACTACTGAAATATTAACCCTTCGTTTCATTATTTTTTATTTTTCCTAAAAAATCATTTTAAGCAGTTGGAAATGATGAGTCCATCAAGAAAAAATTAAAATAAAATACGATTTTTCCATTTTTTTATACATTAATTGTTGCAAATTTGTAACTTTATGAAACGAAGGGTTAAAACCAATTTATTTTATATGCAAAATAATTATTTCTTTTCTGTTTTAGAAATAGGCCTCTAGCTAATTTGCCGCATATTTGGTAGCCGATGGGTTGCGGGGCGATTTGAATTGGTGGAAAAATGAAACTGTGGAACGGACCAGGTTAGTTCAACAACTCAACTGCACGGAGAGGCAGCAAATGTTAATTGATGAGTATAGTAATAAATGTGTTGACTTTAACTATTGTTGAAGAAAAACTAAATATCCGAGAATCCATTTGCACAAGAACAATATTTTCATGTCATGGCTCCATATTATTGGTTTACCCAAGGTATCAAAGAACATTTAAATGTTGAAAAATAATTTGTATGAAAAAATTTGATAATTTGTACGAAAACGAGAAAATTGACTATTATTTTAATTTTGAGCCTGAATTTGTATCAAATTCAGCATAAAACATAAATAAGGAATATTCAAAACGCTGGCTGACGCAAGACAATTATGATTTTTTTCAAAACCAAACCGGCGTCGACGTTTAGAACAAGACGCGACGCACCATTGTGGTGGCTCGACGGAAAATGGTATCCCCAAAATGAAATGTCAACGTGACGCTGACAGGCTATTGTGCGGGCGCCTTATGGGGTAATTATTAACTCTGTAACGATTCTTATTATGTGATGACTTTTGATATTGGATTTATGCCTAGATTGAAACCACATCTGAACAGTGCATTTTAGTGAGATTTGTTGATTTTTTAAATTTATTGTTGAGAAATTATAGGTTATGTTTTATATATATTGATTTTGAAGATGTCGACTGTATATTTTAGTGTTTTATTTACGGCAAATCAGTCCATTTAATTTTTATAAACGACGTTTATTTTATTCCGATGTTTCGGTGTCTATTAACACCATCATCAGGGATCAAACGCAAACGCAAACGCAAGAAGAAACATTGCAAAACAGTAGTACCGCCTGAAAGTACACAACAGCGCTTTTCATAGAAAGTTTGGAGATAAATTTAAATTTTGAATTTCAAATTGATTCTAAACCAAATAATCCGGACAGTACGTTTTTACAAAAAAACAAGTAATAAACGACAACTTTGATCCCTGATGATGGTGTTAATAGACACCGAAACGTCGGAATAAAATAAACGTCGATTAAAACAATTAAATGGACTGATTTGCCGTAAATAAAACATTATAGGTTATTTTCAGTTTTACGTAGCTGGGAGGCATCTTTTCATAAAAAATATAAAGTAATGTTTTAGGCTTGTTTTCAAGATATGGATGGTAATCGTGAATTGAAGTTAAAAAAAATAAATTTTAATCATAAACCAATGCTGAGAAAACACGTGTTCATAATAACCCCGCATCTTGAAAAGTATGGGGTACCGTAAAACGGGGTAACTTTGATCACCGGGGTTACTATGAATTTTTCCACATTATCATCAATAACTTAGTCTATAATTTGAATTTTTGAAAACTTTTTCCTACGTTTGAAAGCCTTTTAATTGAGCATCAAATAGACAAAATTTGGATTGTATTAGAAATTGTTTTATGTTAGTAAAAGTGCAATTTCAAAATCTTAAAATATCTATTTTTTCCAAAGCTCGCCAACAAACAGCTCTCCTGATGATATCAAAAATTATCTAGAAGCAAACGGTTGGTTGAATGTGAAAGAACAACTTCTATCCTTTGTATATGTATAGTTATAGTGCTATTTTTGTAGTCATTTAATGATAAATTTTTGATATTTAAAAAGTAAGAACATTTTCCTAGAGTAAGCCCTTATTGTACAAATGGAAAAAATTAAAATAGAAATAGTGGGAGGGCCTATGGGAATGTGTGAAGTTAAAATTTTATTTGTAATTTGAAGCTAAAACTATTAAGCATTTATAATATTTTTTGCCCCTAGATGTATGCAGAATCATTGCTATTTTTCGATTAGATATGTTTTTAGAAGAAAATGCTTTAAAGCAAGGTAAAATTGATAAAATAGAATTTGTAAACAATTATGAAGGTGTTTTGTATCCTTTATGATCAAGAAAACTCGTTAAAACCGTAAAAATGGAGACTGATCAATGTAACCCCAAAGTATCCTGAACAGCGAAGAAATCGATTTTTATATCAAATTCAAAGTAGTCCAATAATTTTCTGCAACCATGTTTTTCGTTCATAGGAGTCCAGTACTGGTGTTAAAAATACAAAACATGCCACATTCCCCTTAATAGAAAAAATAATCAAAAAATATTGAAAAAAGTGATCAATATTACCCCGGATTACGATACCACTTTTTCCCCACACCAGTGAACTTACTCTTACGCAGTACTACAAGCCGCTAGCAAGGTTGCCGAAATCATAGAAAAATCTGTATTATCACAGAATTTTGAGCAAAATTTCGTCACAGAATCTGTGTCACAGAACACAGAATTTTTAAAATTTTCACAGAATTCACAGATTTTCTAAATTTTTACAGATTTCCAAAATCCGAAATTTTTATGTCACTTTTGACTTTTTATTTTTGACTATAATTCAAGAAAATATGAAAACAAGGTTATGTAAAATGATGTTTTTTTCTATCAAAACTGTAAGTATTTTTCAATTTGATGATGTTTCACATGATTTCTGCAATGAATTTCGTAGAACTAGCGTCACAGAAAACAGTCACAGAATTTTAGGTTCTAATCACAGAATTCGAGAATTTTTTTTGTGAAAAACACAGAATTTTTTTCGGCAACCTTGGCCGCTAGTCATGATCGAACGAAATTGAACGATATTTTGCAGCCTTGAATATATGTACCTTTAGATTACAAAATAACGAAAACGTTAGTTAGCCTGGTTGCTAGCACACATTTTTAAGAATAAGGTATTTAGATCCAGATCAAGAGTACTTTTTTCAGATGTTCCTGTTAAGAAACTAACGGTTAGCCATGGTAGAGTGTATCGAATTCCAGCACTTTCCACTTTCAATAAAATCAGTACATTCCCATCTATTATTGTCCACACTTGTAATGGCATTAATTCACCTGTACCATCGCCTTAGTATGGTCGTACGGTGTTCAATGACCCAGTGAAGATAATCTTACCGATGTGGACTGTTGTTCCATGTATCAGCTGAATCGCCCAACTAAATCACCACTAATTCCTTGTTTTCAATGGGTTTAAGTACCTACCGGTGGCCATTGTAGGAGTTGTTCCGTCCGCCACTTGGCGACATTGCATTCAATTGATGGCCCGGGAAAGTTGGAGCAACTAAAAAGCGGTCGCCAATGAAATTCTATACGCTTTGGTTTCCTGTTTTCTTTTTCTCTCAATCTCGGTTAGTTCAAGAGTAACCGCCTCCACCCTTACTGGAATGGTTGAGATCCTGTTTACATCTCGAATATGACCACACACCGGACGACAACTTCGACTTCAACTTCAACTGGGACTTCGAAGACGACGACACGGCTCATGGATTATCACAAATGGCGAAACGAAAGGCGAAACCAAACACTCTTGTTCTCACCTAATTTACGACATCATTACAACACGACGACGGGGACGTTGCTACCCATTGATGATTGCTGCTGCTGCTGCACAAAACTCACCACACATTTACACCAATCCATATAATGACGACGATTGCCGGGGAGCCACCTCGCCCAATTCAACCCTTCTTGCTTTAACACTTTTAGCGCCAATAAAGTCATGCTTTTTATGATTATAAATCGTTATTCTACACGCCTTCCGAAGTGTGGGGAGTGGGGAGTATGGGGTTTCGATCTTCGGCGAAACGCAAGATGGATATGCTGCGTCGGAAAAACTTTGTCACGCTTCCCATATAGCCATCCACACAAGACGTAGGTAGGTAGTGCAAATCTCTGTCATGAGCTGTCGTGTGAATAATGATGTAGATTGATAAATGAGCAGCGCTAAGCTCCACTACAGCGAAGCGCGCATAAAGAATCAACTGTCGTAAAGCGATAAAATCGTGATTGTTTTGACATATGAAAACATTAGTTTTTATTGGTGGTAATTGAAGTTTTTTATATACTAAATACTTTTTTCTTCATTCCCCATTCAGTAGGTAATATGAGACAGAGACGCGCGTGATAGCCTTTCGGAAGCGAAGTTTTTCTTCGTCATTATTCGTGTTGTTTCTCGCATTTGCTACCATTTTTGGCAGGAAGTGTCAAACATGGGTTTCAATTTACGGCTTCGATGTTCGGCGATGCCAAAAGGCGACAGTGACATCTGCTAGTGATTAAATAATGATGATTGTCGGTGAGACCATCCGCACCCTGAGGAGTCGGAGAAACACCGAAAATGAAGCACAGAGCCAGTGAATGATTGGAAACGGCTGAAACAAGCAGCAGAGACGCAATATTAAACCCTTGAGAAATTCACGGTTTCGCTCCTCTTTGCTTGGCTCGGTCTGAGAAAAGTTTCGGGTGAAGGCGAGTATGTTTAGTAGCAGTCAATCTGCCAAAAACATGTTATTATTGTTCCGTTCTCCGGCGACTGTCAGCTTCGAACAGTATTGGGGAAATTATTGAAATTCCAAGGTATGACTTTTCAAAATTAAAATTTAGAACATTCAGTGAATGGTCAATGTTTATAATTATAAGAATAAAAGCTTACTAAGTGTATTACTTGAGCTTTAAAAAACAACTTGAAATATGAAACAACACAACTCAAATACCCTTTAATTCATTTTAATTTAAATGTACTTTTTTGATGGAAATTATTCATCAACTTTTTTATGAAAAGATTGATCGCCATTATGTTTGTTATTTAAAATATCGGCCTTATTCATGAAAAGTGATGATCTTTTGAGTAAGAACGTCTTATGATTATGAAACTTTGTTAACGGATTGATAGTTAGAACAAATGACATATGGTGAAAATGAGTTTGAAGAATTTAAATAGAGTCATGATCATCACATACCAAATTTTTGCTCAGCAAGGGCTAATAGTATGAAATGGTAGTGACGGTGGTCGGACGGTGGTGGTCCATGACGAAAACCAATTGTTCATCAGGGAAAATAAAATTCTGATTAATGTGATTCATCATTCTATTCAAAATAACTCTCTCAAAAAGTTTACTTAAAGAAGAAAGCAAACTAATTGGTCGATAACTTAAAGGCTCTGTAGCACTTTTTCCAGCCCATCTTCCTCCGGAGCTTTCATATTTTCAATTTTTTTGTAAATCAGTTTAAATTTATCAATATTTGTCTCACAAGAACTTCAACGTTTCAATTAAAATCATGAGCAAACTCAAACTGTTGGGCTAATTTTGAGCTTTTCTGCATTAGTTAAAAGAAGTTTATCTCCATATTTCAAAGTAGGAATTGGCTTCTGGGGCTTTTTCAGAATTTTAGATAATTTCCAAAATGGTTTTGAGTAGGGTTTTATCTCCACTATTGCTTTACAAAATTTTCGTTACGAATAAAAGTTAACGACGTTTAATCTCTTTTTGAAGGTCGCAATAAATAAAATTTAAACAAGGATCTCTAGTTCGTTAATATTGGCGTCGACGAATGTTTTTCAGTCGTTTAAAAAACTGAAGATCATCATTGATCAAAGGTTGATTAAATTTATGTTTAACTTTAGGTATTGAAGCGGCTTTAGCATTGACTATAGAAGTTGTCAAATTTTCTACAGCCAAATCAATATCTTCTAGTGAATTCGATGGAACGTTTACATCTATATTACGTTCAATAAAATTCCTATATCGCTCCCAGTTAGCTTTTTGAAAGTTAAAAGTTGATTTTAAAGTGTTTTCAATGGGACTTTGGGATAGAGAAAAAGTTACTGGAAGGTGGTCTGAATCGAGGTCCACATGAGTAACTAATTGACTGCAATGCTCGCCTAAATCCGTTAGAACCAAATCAATTGTGGAGGGATTTCTAATTGAAGGAAACCAAGTATGCTCATTAGGATATTCAACGGTATAATAGCCTGCAGAGCAGTCATTAAATAAAATATTCCCATTTGAATTTGATGAAATTGTATTCCAAGATCGGTGTTTTGAATTAAAGTCACCAAATAATAAAAAAAAAGACTTATTTCTGGTGAGTTTTTGTAAATCGACCTTCAAAAATTGTTTCTGTTCACCGCTATATTGGAAAGGCAAGTGTGTGGCAACAATTATAATTTTCCCCATAGAAGTTTCTAATTCCAATCCAATTGTTTATAAGACTTTTGTATTGAGAGAAGGAAGAAGTCTAAATTTGAGACGACTAAATATTGATGACAATAGCTACACCCCCACCTTGTCGATCAAGTCGATCATTTCGCAAAATTTTAAAGAAAGCATTGCTTTTCAAGTTATTGCCTGGCTTAAAAAAAAAGTTTCAGTGATGCCAGCAATATGTATGTTTTGAGTTTTCAAAAATAAGAAGAACTCATCTTTGTTAGCCAGCAAATATCTTGCATTCCATTTCATAATATTCAAACATCTATTTGGACCCATGAGGAAGTCATAATAATTTTGTTAGAATAATTTAAAGAAGTTTGGAGAGCTTCAAACATTAAATTTGCTCGCAAAAATTTTGATGCAAAAATTCAAATTTTCCTCAGTAACCAAATCTACTAAATTGTAAGGATCAGATAATGAAGGAAAAGAAAAGATAGCGAGGCTGACCGCGAACAGGCAGATTGTTTGCCAACCTGACGTGTGAAGATGAGAAAGGGGAAGGAGGAGAAGAATATCTTCTGACAACTTTGGGATTCTTTCTAAATGCAATAATTTTTGCCCTAACGGGACAGTCTATGGAATTGGAGGAATGATTACCTGTGCAATTCACACACTTGAAAAATTCTATTTGTGGTTAATCAACACTAAAAAGGCATAAAGATTTTTTTTTACGATTTTTAGTGCCGTGACAAAAAGCTTGACAACGACGACATTGCGTAATATTTTGAAGAAAATTGGTAGAAGATTTTAGAAACATCAGACAAGCCTTTTCAAGAATTTGCAAATTATTAACCTGATGCTTTTTAAAATGGATCAAATAACGTTCTTGAGCAAAACCAACACTACTGGTATTATTCGCGTTGGTTGGTCCTCATTTGAATTACTTGAATCGGAGAAAAAACTTGACAAAGAGTTTAATTCGGTTGTGATCTCATCCGGTGTCTGATCACCGGTGAGACCACGAAGTACAACTTAAAAGCGACGATCAATTTTAGTGTCGTATGTTAAATTGGTGTTTTTGATATACAAATGATTTAAATTTTTTTAAAATCATCAAAAGATTCCGCCAATATACGAGCAGTTCCCCTTCGACCGATCTGAAAAGAAATCTTCACATCCTTGACGAAAGTGACGATTCTTTTCCGAAAGGCATTGAAGTCAGGAATCGTGACCGTAATTGGTGAAACTTTTCAGTTTTTAAGAGTATATAAAGAAGAAGGTTTCTTAGTACTCTTATCATGAATATTTCCTTATCACCGTTATGAAGGACATCTAATGTATTGAAAATTTCAACTTTTTTGGCCGATGGACCTGAATTTGATTCGACAATCCTATTTCTTCCGGCTCTTGAGCCGGCCGATGACTTCCCCATGCTGGAAAGAAAAAAAAAGAAAATATTATTAAAAAAAAATGAAAATAATTTAGCACTGAAAAGTGCTCATTGAAAAACAGGTAAGAAAAAAAAATGTAAAATGTTCCTGCAGGTACACAGCAAAGATACGATGCCCCGGCGTACTTGTGACGGCTTAACGGTACAGATGGAAGTCCCATTTTCCTTAAACTTTAAATTTTCAAAATATCTACTTCTACTGATGGACATAAACAGTTGACACTTTAAGTGTTTTGTTGAAATCTCCGTTGTTTAAGTGTAATCTGTCCTCCTAACGGAATAGAAGTTAACCTTCCAAAGCCGTTCGCTAAATATCCGTTTCGGGGAAATATGAGTTGTAATTTGATTTCATTCTCCTGGCTGTAAATGTTAACCGATTTTGATGATATTATATTCATTGTGTAGGTAATTTATTCTTATTACTAAACATTTAAAAATAAAGTCGATATGTCGATGATACCAGGTTATCAAAAACTGGTTCAGAAAGTAAAAAGTTCGAAAAATCAATTATGTTTTTAAAATACGCATAACTTCTGACAGCTTTTCTGTATTTAATTATTTCATGATGTTTGAAATTGTCAAGAATCCATCTATTCGACAATGTATAGATATGTTGGGGTCCAATGAAAGTTTTTACCGCTATGACAGATCTTCCGGTAGAAAAAAGTCTGGCTTTAAAAAAATCGTCATCCAGTTTTGTCTTTGCTTAGCTGTATTTCATTTCTCAATGAACCGATTTTAAAAACTCAAATTTTATTTTTTTGGCGTTAATTTGATCATTATTTTCATAGAACATACTTGGAATACATAGAACATACATAGAACATACGGCTTTGGAGGGTTAAGTATAGGAAATTTTATGCTCTTAGATAGAGAACAATAACATAAAAAATGCGTAGATCACAAACTGTTGAAAACGCAGGTTTCAGTGGTGGAATAGAGTTATCTTTATTCATTTTTCGTCAGTCATTACATTACTACACAATTCAATAGCGATTGATATTGTCTTACTCTCCCCTAATCATCTTCCCTAACCGAGAAAGTACTCATTCCTTAATGAGTACTTTGATACTCTTACCCAGAATATCTAGCAACACTGTTGTGTTACTACGAACCCAATTTGAGTAGTCTCGCTTAACCATGTGATGATGTAAACATTTGTATCGCGTTTATCATTATCACCTGTCATCAGCAAACATTGATCTATGTTTTTCGACTGCAAATTGGACATAACAAGAGGAACAATGCAATTAGTTAACATGTGTCGAAAACTTCTGTCCATCAGTGTATGTTATCGATCAAATGTTTGGGATCAACCCGCAGTATGATAGATCGGCCAAAAATATGGGATCGGTCTTCAAAAATATGCAACTTTATTTCATCTTTATCCTTGATATCAAACAACGCGACGTATTGCTTATCTGTTTAGCTTATTTGTTGGATATTTAGTTTTTTTTTCTGTTTCATGAAAACTTCAAGTGAAGATTGGTTACCATCCTATCATTTTTTCCAAGCCTTAAAAAGCCTGGATTTCTTTTTTTCTTATAGCTCTGTCTTCTTACGATTTTTTACGAATATGTTGAAATAAATATATATTTTTTACCATATACATACGAAGAAAAGATATAAAATGTGTCATGAATTTGCTGAGATATGGCCACCAACAATTGTTTCCGAACTTTTGGCCGGCAGTATAGGTACTCTACCAACTACTCTAGGGAAGAATGCCTCTCATGTACTTAGTTCTGGGAACAAGTATAGGTACCTACCAGCTTTAATTGAACCAAAGTTGTCATGAAATTATTTGAAAACAAAACTGTAGCTGGTACCTGTACCACATTCCTAGGTTGCTTTCACCGGAGCAGATTGGCTGGTTCGAAAGCCTTCTAGATGGAAGTAATGACTGCGTAAAAACTTAAATCGGGGGACAACGAGAAAAATCCCAGGAATAACGTCACACCTTATCTTCTAAGAGCCTGTGCCGTGCCGAGCCGTGAGAGCCTTTTGATTTTTGATCTTGACTGGGCTTACCCTTGGGTACCTTGAGCAACCAGCACCAGCAACTTCGCAAATCGCCCCTGCATTCTCCTCCCTACTCGTCGTGAAGAGCAGCGCAAGAAATTCGAGATGGCGTCTGATAGCAAAATTTGTCTTCTTCTAGTTTAGCACTTCACTCAATACTCATATTGTGGGGGTTTCATGCAAATTTCAGTCATTAACAATTATTTAAAGTCCAGCCAAAGCCGTCATTTTTGATGATGGTGTCTGATAACGAAATTTGATTTGTACTCATGAAGCCATTTCTCCTAATACCCAAATTGTAGGAATTTCAGTTATTACAATTATTTTAATCTTCAGCAAAAACCACCATCTTGGATTTTAAAGGGTGATAAGGTCAAAATTTGGTCAATATCAACTTGACATATTTCTTTCAATTTTGCATTAGAACACCCCTCATTTTGAAGGTATGTGTGTGTGTGTATGTAGAATGTTGCTCCTATTTTGATTTTGGAATTCACTCTTCAATTGTCAAAATGCCGTCCAAGGAAGAAGAGCAGCGTATCAAAATTTTGCTCGCGCATCGCGAAAATCCGAGCTACTCGCACGCAAAGCTGGCAAAATCGCTAAAAAATGCCAAATCAACCGTTACAAATGAAATTAAAGTGTTTGGGAACGTTTGTCGACAGCCAGGAAATCTGGTTCGGGAGAAGAAGGTAGTGACTCCAAATCGCAATGATAAACAAAATACGACGGCCAAAGCGCGATCCCGGAGGCTGTACACGATGATGCTGACGAAGTTTGACTGCGTGGTAATGGACGACGAAACCTACGTCAAAGCCGACTACAAGCAGCTTCCGGGACAGGAGTTTTATACGGCAAAAGGAAGGGGAAAAGTAGCAGATATTTTCAAGCACATGAAACTGTCAAAGTTTGCGAAGAAATATATGGTTTGGCAAGCCATCTGTACCTGTGGCTTGAAAAGCAGCATTTCATAGCTTCCGGAACTGTCAACCAAGAAATTTAGGTGAAAGAGTGTTTGAATAAACGTCTGCTGCCTTTCCTGAAGAAACACGGTTGTTCCGTACTGTTTTGGCCGGATTTGGCATCTTGCCATTACGGTAAAAAGGCCATGGAGTGGTACGCCGCCAACAACGTGCAGGTGGTTCCCAAGGATTAGAACCCTCCCAACACGCCAGAGCTCCGCCCAATTGAGAAATACTGGGTTATTGTCAAGCGGAACCTAAAGAAGACCAAAAAAACTGCTAAGGACGAGCAGCAGTTCAAGGCAAACTGGCTGTCTGCGGCGAAGAAGGTGGACAAGGTAGCTGTACAAAATCTGATGGCAGGGGTTAAGCGTGAGGCCCGGCAATTCGGATTTGGAAAAGCGGAAGCCTAACTGAATATTTTTCCTGAATTTTATACTAATTAAACTTTAAAAATAAATTTAATTTGATTTTTTAAATAAACGATTTCACCGATTTTCATGCGTTTTCCCTTGACCAAATTTTGACCGTATCATCCTTTAGCAAAAATATTTAAAAAAAAACTCGGACAACTGATGGAATAAAAAAACAAAAATGGCTAACATGTTTAACGAAAGCCTCATATAAGCATTGGGGACCAAAATTTTATAGCATAATGATTTTATTATAATAAACTGGTCATGGTGACGTTTCTAATCAAAGTGCCAGATTTCAGCTTTATAGTATTTCTGGTGATGCATAGCTTTAGTTTTGTATGAATATTAATACTATAGTCTTAATGATGTTTTGCTAAAATTGTTACTTGGGCTGTACCGTACATCTTTTAGTACATATAGGTTTGAATATTCAACGGGCATCGAGAAGAATTATAAGAGATTTTTCTTAATATAATGTTAAACATTCATAACACTGTAGATCTATAACGCTTGTGCCCCAGGAGAAAAACTGTGAATGAAATAAATATTGTTTTCAGCACTTCAGGATTCTCATTGCTGGCTGGCGCTGTTATTACCGCTGTTTGTTAGCGGTTGCTGTCGGGTTGTTGGTGCTATTTTTTCTTTCTTTCTTCTCGATCTTCGATTGGAGTTTTGCTGCGTCTTTCGATTATTTCCTTTGCCAGCCATAATCGTTCCCCCGCACACACATGTTTTGTGAACATGAGCTCTGAAATGCTCTGTGACAGGCGATATTTCCCCGAAGGGGGTGGATAGCGATGAAACCGATTCAGGAAGGCTTTCTTCTGTTAAGAAACTGTTTTCGACAGAAATATAAGAGAACTGTAATTATAGATTTGGCAGGGATGAAAATGATGAGTTGCCTTCATCTGTTAAACTGTTAAGTTTTACGAAATTTACACTTATGATGATTGTCGTTTTTCTGCAGTTAAACTAAACATTTTTCGTGCTAACTTCCTTCGTACTTTAATGAAAAATTCAATTATGCCGTAACATCCTTGCTGTAGACGTTTATCTAGAATGTAATATCCGGCACAATGCACATTCAATTATGTTTCCATAATTGAACTTCAAATTTTCAATACGGATCCCACCGTACAGAATTAAATCGACAAAAAAAGCATTTATAATGAAATTTTCCCACACTTTTCCTATCCATAAAAAACTTTTTGTCCAAAAAAAAACAAGTGAAAAAAAAGACAAACCCAGTTAATAATCCTTGGCACTGGAATTTGGTCTCGATCGAGCCACAAATGAAAAGAATAATGAAAAAAATAGAGTACACCCATCCTGTGTGGGCCTATTTTCCGAGCCACGCGTGCCACACCAAGTTTGGTCCATTTACTTTAACCGTGTTAAAAAGCCATTTTTAGGGCATTTGCTTAACAGCACCGAACAATAAAATAATGACATTTCAAACAAACTATGAGATTTTTTTCGGCTGCATCAAACTAATCGGAACCAAGTCATCAAATTGGAGTCATTTTTTTAATATACGAGTCAAAATGGGACGGGCGGAAATTATTCCAACGAAAACGGAGGGTTGATTTTTATGCCAACGAAAGTCATATTTTGCCACGTGGCGGTGAGAACATGGACCTTTGGAAAGAAAACGGTGGTGGAGGGTGGTATTTTTTATCTGGAGGCAAGTTCCATGTTATATTTTGCACCCTCCTGCAGGAATACTGGGACGTAAATGTTAATCAGAACGGACATTTCACTTTCCGGTTTGCCGAATAGAAATTGGCAATTCGGATGACCAGAAATCGGTTTCCTGCACGATGTAATCACGATCGATACATCAAGCGGAACAATTCTCTTTTTACTGTTATTTTGAGTAAGGGTAAATCGCTAATGTATATTCGTACGAAACGCACCTCCTGAGAATGGGACAAATTTGCTGACAAATCTTAAGTTAGGTTTATTTTATTACACTCATTTTCCTGGATAACTTGTTTCATCCAAATACTAATTTGGTTCTAAAGATTAATTCGACAAAAATTCCTGTGTAAGGTATGTTATGAAAACCCAATAAATAATTTGTCATTTTTGTCATTTTTGTCATTTTTTAACATTTTTTGTCATTTTTGTCATTTTTTGTCATTTTTTGTCATTTTTTGTCATTTTTTGTCATTTTTGTCATTTTTGTCATTTTTGTCATTTTTGTCATTTTGGTCATTTTTGTCATTTTTGTCATTTTTGTCATTTTTGTCATTTTTGTCATTTTTGTCATTTTTGTCATTTTTGTCATTTTTGTCATTTTTATCATTTTTGTCATTTTTGTCATTTTTGTCATTTTTGTCATTTTTGTCATTTTTGTCATTTTTGTCGTTTTTGTCATTTTTGTCGTTTTTGTCATTTTTGTCATTTTTGTCATTTTTGTCATTTTTGTCATTTTTGTCATTTTTGTCATTTTTGTCATTTTTGTCATTTTTGTCATTTTTGTCATTTTTGTCATTTTTGTCATTTTTGTCATTTTTGTCATTTTTGTCATTTTTGTCATTTTTGTCATTTTTGTCGTTTTTGTCATTTTTGTCGTTTTTGTCATTTTTGTCATTTTTGGCATTTTTGTCGTTTTTGTCATTTTTGTCATTTTTGTCATTTTTGTCAGTTTTGTCATTTTTGTCATTTTTGTCGTTTTTGTCATTTTTGTCATTTTTGTCATTTCTGTCATTTCTGTCATTTTTGTCATTTTTGTCATTTTTGTCATTTTTGTCATTTTTGTCATTTTTGTCATTTTTGTCATTTTTGTCATTTTTGTCATTTTTGTCATTTTTGTCATTTTTGTCATTTTTGTCATTTTTGTAATTTTTGTCATTTTTCGTCATTTTTGTCATTTTTGTCATTTTTGTCATTTTTGTCATTTTTGTCATTTTTGTCATTTTTGTCATTTTTGTCATTTTTGTCATTTTTGTCATTTTTGTCATTTTTGTCATTTTTGTCATTTTTGTCATTTTTGTCATTTTTGTCATTTTTGTCATTTTTGTCATTTTTGTCATTTTTGTCATTTTGTCATTTTTGTCATTTTTGTCATTTTTGTCATTTTTGTCATTTTTGTCATTTTTGTCATTTTTGTCATTTTTGTCCATTTTTGTCATTTTTGTCATTTTTGTCATTTTGCATTTTGTCATTTTTGTCATTTTTGTCATTTTTTGTCATTTTTGTCATTTTTGTCATTTTTGTCATTTTTGTCATTTTTGTCATTTTTGTCATTTTTGTCATTTTTGTCATTTTTGTCGTTTTGTCATTTTTGTCATTTTTGTCATTTTTGTCATTTTTGTCATTTTTGTCATTTTTTGTCATTTTTGTCATTTTTGTCATTTTTGTCATTTTTGTCATTTTTGTCATTTTTGTCATTTTTGTCATTTTTGTCATTTTTGTCATTTTTGTCATTTTTGTCATTTTTGTCATTTTTTGTCATTTTTGTCATTTTTGTCATTTTTGTCATTTTTTGTCATTTTTGTCATTTTTGTCATTTTTGTCATTTTTGTCATTTTTGTCATTTTTGTCATTTTTGTCATTTTTGTCATTTTTGTCATTTTTGTCATTTTTGTCATTTTTGTCATTTTTGTCATTTTTGTCATTTTTGTCATTTTTGTCATTTTTGTCATTTTTGTCATTTTTGTCATTTTTGTCATTTTTGTCATTTTTGTCATTTTTGTCATTTTTGTCATTTTTGTCATTTTTGTCATTTTTGTCATTTTTGTCATTTTTGTCATTTTTGTCATTTTTGTCATTTTTGGTCATTTTTGTCATTTTTGTCATTTTTTGTCATTTTTGTCATTTTTGTCATTTTTGTCATTTTTGTCATTTTTGTCATTTTTGTCATTTTTGTCATTTTTGTCATTTTTGTCATTTTTGTCATTTTTGTCATTTTTGTCATTTTTGTCATTTTTGTCATTTTTGTCATTTTTGTCATTTTTGTGTCATTTTTGTCATTTTTGTCATTTTTGTCATTTTTGTCATTTTTTGTCATTTTTGTCATTTTTGTCATTTTTGTCATTTTTGTCATTTTTGTCATTTTTGTCATTTTTTATCATTTTTGTCATTTTTGTCATTTTTTGTCATTTTTGTCATTTTTGTCATTTTTGTCATTTTTGTCATTTTTGTCATTTTTGTCATTTTTGTCATTTTTGTCATTTTTGTCATTTTTGTCATTTTTGTCATTTTTGTCATTTTTGTCATTTTTGTCATTTTTTGTCATTTTTTGTCATTTTTGTCATTTTTGTCATTTTTGTCATTTTTGTCATTTTTGTCATTTTTGGTCATTTTTGTCATTTTTGTCATTTTTGTCATTTTTGTCATTTTTGTCATTTTTGTCATTTTTGTCATTTTTGTCATTTTTTGTCATTTTTGTCATTTTTGTCATTTTTTGTCATTTTTTTGTCATTTTTGTCATTTTTGTCATTTTTGTCATTTTTGTCATTTTTGTCATTTTTGTCATTTTTGTCATTTTTGTCATTTTTGTCATTTTTGTCATTTTTGTCATTTTTGTCATTTTTGTCATTTTTGTCATTTTTGTCATTTTTGTCATTTTTGTCATTTTTGTCATTTTTGTCATTTTTGTCATTTTTGTCATTTTTGTCATTTTTGTCATTTTTGTCATTTTTGTCATTTTTGTCATTTTTGTCATTTTTGTCATTTTTGTCATTTTTGTCATTTTTGTCATTTTTGTCATTTTTGTCATTTTTGTCATTTTTGTCATTTTTGTCATTTTTGTCATTTTTGTCATTTTTGTCATTTTTGTCATTTTTGTCATTTTTGTCATTTTTGTCATTTTTGTCATTTTTGTCATTTTTGTCATTTTTGTCATTTTTGTCATTTTTGTCATTTTTGTCATTTTTGTCATTTTTGTCATTTTTGTCATTTTTGTCATTTTTGTCATTTTTGTCATTTTTGTCATTTTTGTCATTTTTGTCATTTTTGTCATTTTTGTCATTTTTGTCATTTTTGTCATTTTTGTCATTTTTGTCATTTTTGTCATTTTTGTCATTTTTGTCATTTTTGTCATTTTTGTCATTTTTGTCATTTTTGTCATTTTTGTCATTTTTGTCATTTTTGTCATTTTTGTCATTTTTGTCATTTTTGTCATTTTTGTCATTTTTGTCATTTTTGTCATTTTTGTCATTTTTGTCATTTTTGTCATTTTTGTCATTTTTGTCATTTTTGTCATTTTTGTCATTTTTGTCATTTTTGTCATTTTTGTCATTTTTGTCATTTTTGTCATTTTTGTCATTTTTGTCATTTTTGTCATTTTTGTCATTTTTGTCATTTTTGTCATTTTTGTCATTTTTGTCATTTTTGTCATTTTTGTCATTTTTGTCATTTTTGTCATTTTTGTCATTTTTGTCATTTTTGTCATTTTTGTCATTTTTGTCATTTTTGTCATTTTTGTCATTTTTGTCATTTTTGTCATTTTTGTCATTTTTGTCATTTTTGTCATTTTTGTCATTTTTGTCATTTTTGTCATTTTTGTCATTTTTGTCATTTTTGTCATTTTTGTCATTTTTGTCATTTTTGTCATTTTTGTCATTTTTGTCATTTTTGTCATTTTTGTCATTTTTGTCATTTTTGTCATTTTTGTCATTTTTGTCATTTTTGTCATTTTTGTCATTTTTGTCATTTTTGTCATTTTTGTCATTTTTGTCATTTTTGTCATTTTTGTCATTTTTGTCATTTTTGTCATTTTTGTCATTTTTGTCATTTTTGTCATTTTTGTCATTTTTGTCATTTTTGTCATTTTTGTCATTTTTGTCATTTTTGTCATTTTTGTCATTTTTGTCATTTTTGTCATTTTTGTCATTTTTGTCATTTTTGTCATTTTTGTCATTTTTGTCATTTTTGTCATTTTTGTCATTTTTGTCATTTTTGTCATTTTTGTCATTTTTGTCATTTTTGTCATTTTTGTCATTTTTGTCATTTTTGTCATTTTTGTCATTTTTGTCATTTTTGTCATTTTTGTCATTTTTGTCATTTTTGTCATTTATGTCATTTTTGTCATTTTTGTCATTTTTGTCATTTTTGTCATTTTTGTCATTTTTGTCATTTTTGTCATTTTTGTCATTTTTGTCATTTTTGTCATTTTTGTCATTTTTGTCATTTTTGTCATTTTTGTCATTTTAGTCATTTTTGTCATTTTTGTCATTTTTGTCATTTTTGTCATTTTTGTCATTTTTGTCATTTTTGTCATTTTTGTCATTTTTGTCATTTTTGTCATTTTTGTCATTTTTGTCATTTTTGTCATTTTTGCCATTTTTGTCATTTTTGTCATTTTTGTCATTTTTGTCATTTTTGTCATTTTTGTCATTTTTGTCATTTTTGTCATTTTTGTCATTTTTATCATTTTTGTCATTTTTGTCATTTTTGTCATTTTTGTCATTTTTGTCATTTTTGTCATTTTTGTCATTTTTGTCATTTTTGTCATTTTTGTCATTTTTGTCATTTTTGTCATTTTTGTCATTTTTGTCATTTTTGTCATTTTTGTCATTTTTGTCATTTTTGTCATTTTTGTCATTTTTGTCATTTTTGTCATTTTTGTCATTTTTGTCATTTTTGTCATTTTTGTCATTTTTGTCATTTTTGTCATTTTTGTCTTTTTGGTCATTTTTGTCATTTTTGTCATTTTTGTCATTTTTGTCATTTTTGTCATTTTTGTCATTTTTGTCATTTTTGTCATTTTTGTCATTTTTGTCATTTTTGTCATTTTTGTCATTTTTGTCATTTTTGTCATTTTTGTCATTTTTGTCATTTTTGTCATTTTTGTCATTTTTGTCATTTTTGTCATTTTTGTCATTTTTGTCATTTTTGTCATTTTTGTCATTTTTGTCATTTTTGTCATTTTTGTCATTTTTGTCATTTTTGTCATTTTTGTTATTTTTGTCATTTCTTTGTCAGTGATGGTTTTGTAAGTTTTATAAATTATTTCTTAGGAGGCTTTAGATTTCATATTTTTTAAAATTGAAAACAAATTTAAAATTAAAAAGTTAAAATTGTGACCTGCAATCAAAATTTTCATCTTACTTATCGCGAATATATTTAGAAACAATTTATTTTTGAAAATGATTTCTTATACTGTTGGAATATAATGTTCAAATAATTAAAAGTTAGTAATCAAAAATACTGGATAAATGTTGAGAAAAAAAGAGCATTCAAACAAAACCACAACTCAGGGATCTCCTTTCGCTTGTCAATTTAATAAACAATTTTCTCATCACAAACCCGTCAATGGGAACCATATTATTATGTAATTGAATCATTCATCTGCTGCCGGTTTTGGTGTTAGCTCGCTCAAAATACGCATCATTCGTAATTATTTCAACTTTTTTCTCCTCATTTCCTTTCTTTTTTCCATACCGTTTAGCTGAAATCCTAAAAGCAAACCCATACCCGTTCATGGATGAGTGCTGCTTTCATTCTGATCTTTCAAATCGAACTGTGGAAATGAGTAGTTAACAGTTGCCTGTCCGTTTGAGCAAGGCGAAACAGCGAAACCTGCTGGCTGGTGTTAAGAAGGGTCAGTTAACCTGCTTTGAAAATTACTGACTGAACCCATCTCTGGTCTCGTGAAGAATTAAGCAAACAGCACTCAAAATGGGATAGCTGTCATAACGAGTGAAGTAACATGTCGTGTGCTCAGGGCTGCTTCCCCCGAAGCTCTGCTGTAGCTTCAACTCTCTGGTTAACGAGATCCCGGTTTGTCCAGACTTCTGCAGCATTCCCATCAGGCCATCATCATAGGGCCAGTCTGATTCGGCTTCCCTTGAAAAGACAAAACAAGAGGGAAAAGGGAAAGAATTTTATGTTACAACAGTATGGAATGCATTCGACCGGGGCGGCCAGCAGCAGCAGAAAACTACCTTCAGTAGAGCAATTTTCTTCGGCTAGGTTTTGTACATAAACGAATCGAAACGAAATGAAACGAGAATGCCCCAGCTGGAAGTGAAATGTGTCATAATGACTGTAATCAAGGGCACTGCAGGAGATGAAGTGTCTGAAAAGGTGTTGGACATTTAGAAGTGCGGATTAATTGTAACGAGAACGATTCTCTGCCACCAGCAGCAGGGAACCCGGCAGCTTTTCAAAAAGTTGAGGAATGGGATTCCAATGAGCGAAGTGAAAAATTAAACATTCAGTTGCATTTTTTTCGATTCACGTTGTCAGTAACATCAATGAAAGTTTACTCTTATTGGAAATTAACGAGAACGACAGAGCATGGTAGAACCTTTGGTTGAGACAAATAAGAATTAAATAGTTAATTTGAAAAGACATTCAAAATGAATTGA
The DNA here is from genome assembly GCF_029784155.1 of Uranotaenia lowii. Lineage (NCBI taxonomy): Eukaryota > Metazoa > Arthropoda > Insecta > Diptera > Culicidae > Uranotaenia > Uranotaenia lowii. The sequence continues at coordinate 422,875,760 of NC_073692.1, forward strand.
CCGAAATATAGTGATAACATCGAAGTAGACTCGAAACCCTTGATTATCTCAGTGCTCTCTTCAATCAATTATTTTTATTTACATAGTATTCCGTCTCACGACATAACTTGACGAACATAATTCCTAAAATTCACTCGGTTCATAGCAACCGTTCTCCAATTTCTCGGGCACCCCACGTTCGCCAGATCACGCTCCACTTGGTCTAACCACCTCGCTCGTTGCGCCCCCGCTCGTCTTGTTCCTACCGGATTCGTAGCGAACACCTGTTTTGCAGGACAGTCGTCCAGCATTCTCGCAACATGTCCCGGCCAGCGTATCCGGCCAGCCTTAACCACCTTCTGGATACTGGGTTCGCCGTAGAGTCGCGCGAGCTCGTGGTTCATCCTTCGCCTCCACACTCCGTTCACCTGTACGCCGCCAAAGATGGTTCTTAACACTCGTCGCTCGAATATTCCGAGTGTACGCAGGTCCTCCTCGAGCAATATCCATGTCTCGTGCCCGTAGAGAACAACCGGTCTAATGAGCGTCATATACAGGTTACACTTCGTGCGAGGGCTGAGTCTTCTCGTCGACCGCAGTTGCTTGTGGAGTCCATAGTAGGCACCACTTCCGCTGATAATTTGCCTCCGGATCTCAAGGCTGGTGTCGTTGTCTGCGGTCACCAGTGAGCCAAAGTCTTCGACTATCTCCAGCTCGTCGTCGTCGATCGTGACCTTGTTATTACTGGACAAGCGGGTTCAGTCTGTCTCGGATCCGCAGGCCAGCATGTACTTCGTCTTGGACGTATTAATCATCAACCCAATCCTTCCTGCTTCGCGTTTCAGTTTGCGGTAGATCTCCTCCACCGTCGCAGATGATCTGCCGACTATATCAATGTCATCGGCAAAGCAGATAAGTTGACTGGATCTGTTGAAAATCGTGCCCCGCATTTCGCCCACCGCTCGTCGATTAACACCTTCTAGCGCCACGTTGACCATCATGCAGGATAGACCATCACCTTATCGAAGGCCCCTGCGCGGTTCGCATGAACTCGACAATTCACCCGAAATCCTCACACTGCACTGCGTTCCATCCATCGTCGCCTTGATCAGTCTGGTCAGCTTCCCGGAAAAGCCGTTCTCGTCCATGATTTTCCATAGCTCGTTACGGTCGATTGTGTCGTATGCGGCTTTGAAGTCGATGAATAGATGGTGCGTAGGGACTTGGTGTTTACGGCATTTTTGGAGGATTTGCCGTAATGTGAATATCTGATCCGTCATAGACCGTCTGTACATGAAGCCGGCCTGATGACTTCCCAAGACTCTGTTTGCTTGTGGCATTAGGCGCCGGAGTAGGATTCGGGACAACACTTTGTAGGCGGCATTGAGGACAGAGTTCGCTCAGTAGTTCTCACAGTCGCCCTTCTTGTAGATGAGGCATATTACCCCCTCCTTCCACTCCTCCGGTAGCTGTTCTATGTCCCAGTTCCGGACTATCAACCGGTGTATGCAATCGGCCAACTTGTCCGGGCCCATTTTGATGAGTTCAGCAGCGATTCCATCCTTCCCAGCCGACTTGTTTCTATTCAGCTGGCGAATGGCTTCCTTAACTTCATTCATCGTTGGGAGTGGCTCCTCTACGTCGTTGGCTACGTTGGCGATTTACCTTCCCCCACCGTCTTGATCTCCTGCATGTGCGCCGTTCAGGTGTTCATCGAAGTGCTGCTTCCACCTTTTGATCACTTCACGATTGTTCGACAGGATGCCTCCGTCCTTATCCCGGCACATTTCGGCTTGCGGCACGAAGCCATTGCGGGATGCGTTGAGTTTCTGATAGAACTTTCGTGTTTCTTGGGAACGATGCAGCTTCTCCAGCTCCTCCTCCTCTAGGCGGCGCTTTTTCTACTGAAAAATTCGGACTCGCTGCATCTTCCCCTGTCAGTGATTTTCCACATTTCGACGGGTGCCTCTTAGCACTACTGCCGCCCGCGCGGCATTCTCTTCGTCCATTACCCTCCTACACTCCTCGTCAAACCAGCCGTTCCGTCGAGTTCGCTCCACATAACCGATGACGTTCTCCGCAGCACTGTTGATGTCTGTCTTGATGGTATCCCAACAGTCCTCGAGAGGGGCTTCGTCTAGCTCGCCCTCTGCCGGTAGCGCTGCTTCGATCAATTGCGCGTAGTCTGCCGCGACCTCAGGTTGCTTCAGTCGTGCGATATTTAACCGAGGCGGGCGCCGGTCTCGTGTGTTGTTCACTACGGAGAGTTTTGGACGCATCTTCAGGTAGAGATAGGAGTTGTGAATAAGAGGTGATATGACCAATGTAACCCGATCAGGAGAGAAAAACTAAATTATATCAAGATGAGATATTTTGATACTAATTTTTTCCTATCTAAATGAGTTATTATTCAGTACTCGTAGGATATTAAAATATCTCAAATTATATCAAAAAATCTATACGATCATAGCTACATTATATCAATTTTAGATATGCTCCTTTCAAGATTATATCTCGTTCAGATAGGATAGTTTGATATTGGACAGAACAAAACCTATCAAATTTATAACTTATCAAGATATGAGTGCTTCGAGAAAAATTACTAGTGGAATGTCAATAAACCATATTATTTGCTAAAACCATGTTCCATTTTTGGTTTCCCAAAAATTGGATCCAATTTTATGGATCTGTTGAGCGAAATTCATTAATGTACGGTTTGGGCCGTTGACTTCGATGTCCGTGTTTCAGAAAAAGTTGTACATATATCAAAATAAGATATAATCATTTTATTTTGGGACAACCCGAAAAAATTCTTCATCATTGAAAATTATCTCAACCCCATTCAAGTCTGTCAATCAGAATAAGATATAATTAAGATTGGAGAAACTTAAAATCTAAATTTTTCAATACGTAATTATAACTGAATCAGATGTAAATATCTTGGTGAGATACGTTTGAGTTATTATTTTGATATGCTCTCCTTATCGGGAAGGCCTCGTGTTGCAAATTATCCACCATTTTCCAGCCTAAATGTATAACGAGCAAAAGTTAACGGATACTACTTGAGGTAAATTGGACTAGCATGCAAATTCTTCTTAAATCAGAATAAAAATATTTAAGAAGGTTTTAGGTGACACCAATCATGATTTAGGTGATTATATGTTTTTGATACAAACAAAACCACTTATTTATTGAATCTTTTCCCAACCTGAATTGGTATGTTTTGTAGATTGTCTGGAAATATCAGCATGCAATTTATTTAATCTATATATATAAAAAGCAATTTCTGTATGTTTGTTTGTTTGTTTGTTTGTTTGTTTGTTTGTTTGTTTGTTTGTTTGTTTGTTTGTCCTCTATAGACTCAGCCGTCTTAAGAGCTAGAGGTCTGAAATTTGGCACGGATGCTCATTAAGACCAGGAAGGATGAAAAATGGTTTCAGATTTTCGGATGACCCCTTCTGAAGGGGGTCGTTCATACAAGACAAAAATTGTTTTCGCGATTTTGACGTTACTTTTTGTCGGATCGTGTTGAAAACTTGCACATGAATGTTTTGAATAACGTGTAATTGATTGCAGGTGTCAAGGTGTGTGTAAGGGGTCAGCCAAAGGGGTCGTCCATATTAGCTGTTCGCTGTTTTTGCGATATTGACGTTATTATACATCGTATTCAGCTGAAAATTTATACACGATAGTTTTGAGTGCAATCGATTTGAGGTATCAAATTTAGTTTAAGGGGCTGGCAAAAGGGGTCGTTCATATAAACTTTTCAATATCTTAGTGATATTGACGTTTTTATACATCGGATTGGAATGAAAATTTGCACATGGGAGTTATTAGGGAAAAACAATTGATTTCACTTAACCAAATTAAAAACAGGGGTCGGCCAAGGGGGTCGTCCATATTAACTATCCACTGTTAATGCGGTATTGTCGTTATTATACATCGGATTCAGATGAAAATTGGTACACGAGAGTTTTGAGGGACGAGCAATGGATTTCAGGTATTAAATTCAGTGGAAGGGGCCGGCAAAGGGGGTTGTCCATATGACCCTTTCTATATTTTGGCAATATCGTCGTTATTTGACATCGGATTGTAATGAAAATTTGCACACGGTAATTTTCGGGGACGGGCAATTGATTTCAGATGTCAAATGTTTTGCCAGGGGTCGGCGAAAGGGGTCGTCCATATAAATAAATTTTTTACTGTTTTTAGCAATATTGACGTTAATATGCAATGGATTGCTTTGAAAATTTGCACACGGGAGTTTTAAGGGAAGGGCTATCAATTTCAGGTATCAGAGATTGTATAAGAGGCCACCGAAAGGGGTTTAACTTTTTGGCAATAATAGCGTTGTTATGCAACGATCGATTCAAAATTTATACACGGGGTTTTTTGGCTCGGTCAATTGATTCCTGATTTCAAATTTAGTAGCAGACGACAGAAAAAGTAATCGTCCAATATTTTTGCAATTATTACTTAGCAAGGAATTCGGAAGTGCATCTGGAAAATTTTCGGCAATTGACTTTCAAACAAACTGTTCATGACATATTCCAAGTTCAAAGCGGAACGGAGTTCGTATGGGATCAGCTAGTCTTATATATAAAAACGGAGGCATTTTTTTTTTTGTAACAACATCACGTATGAATGGTCGGTCGAAATGAAGTGAAATTTGGTATCCGGGTTTTTTTGGGTCAGAGATGGTTTGTATAATAGTTTCAAGGATCTCACTTTTTATGGAAGGTGGTCCCAATACAAATTCAACATTATTTATTACGATTTCCAAAAGAATGCAGTTAAGGACGTGTAGATGAAATTAAACATTTATTGCGATTTATACTTTAGAAGGTAAAACGAAGTTTACCGGGACAGCTAGTTTAATTATAAAAAAGCATAAAATGTTTCAGTCATCATTTGTGATAACAAAATTTACGCTTCCGAATTGTGATTTCCTTTGTTGCATTTAAGATAAGAAAAAAAAAATCAACATTGCCCCGTTGACAACGATTGTTCGGTGCCCCGTCGCCATCCTTATTTCACTCAAAGGAAAATGAAACAAATGCTTTCCGGATCGGATTCTGTCAACGGATGGACAAAAGGGAAAATATTTCATTTTGCGGTTTTTCCAAAGCGTGTTGATTTGGATCCATTTCCGGCAGTTGGTCTGCAACCGGCAAGAAACTATAGTTATGGCGAATGGCTCATCATATTCTCTGGAACTGTCACAATTGCAATCGCCGCGACTGGCTGTCAGGCGAAATTAAATCTGTTCCATTCCGGTTTTTGCTGCACGGTTCGCTGGGACGTTCTTTTGGCAGCCACAACAACGAAACAACGAAACCGGAAACGAGCTAGATGTGCTGGAATTGATTATTTCTTGTGCTTTTGGGGTAATTTTGAGATCAGTTCTTAAAGGTTGAAGTATACAATTATTTTATGCTCCTCAAGAAGGTTTTTAATGGTGTAAAGAAGTTTAATATATTTTCTGTATAGTAGCAATATGTTTCTCCCGAAGGTCTTCTGCGAAAAAGATAAATAGTTTTCACCAATCGATATTTCAAATTCATGTATGTTCCAGCGCCGATGAAGTCATTAAGAAGTCCACAATGACTTCCTCAGCTTGACATGGCAATTATTCTAACCGTAAATTAGCATTAATTTAGCTCATAATTTCCACACATCCGGATTTCTGCCACCTGCAAAGCAATTGTTCGCCATCCAAACGGCCATAGCTCAACGAAAAGTCCAACTAATGAGGACCACCCGGCAAGTGCTTCTTGAGAACTATGCTAAACAACACTGCTCGAGAACTGGTTGAAATTGAGGGAAAACCAGTTTTTGCTAAAATCCACACTCACCAAGTGGTTTTGCGGAAAAATAAAAGAATCGCTTAAAATTGTCGCATGCTTCCACGGAATGAAGTGATTATTACAATTTCGCTTTCCCAGCTAAAACGACGACGTGGTGCTTCAGGTTGGCTTTCTAGCATTCTCTTCACTGGGTACCTACCCATAGTTCTAAACTGAACTGAACTAAACTAAACTCTCACTCGGCCAGCCATTGCTTGCCGGCACTCGGCTAATATGGTTTCTAATATTTCACACAGCAAAGTTATGACCATTAGGTAAGTAGAAACTCTTGGCTTGGCTCTCGGCAACTACCCAGCGAGGCACATTTTATGTTTCCTCGGCATGCAAAATTTTCCATTTTGTACTGTGATTTGTTGTTTGGTCAGAAGTGTAGAGGAAATAATGGTGAAGGCTTGTCGAAAAGTGATTTTTTAGTTCTTAAAATTGATAAAGAGACAGATTCATTGCCATAATTTCTAAAATCCAATGCCAATTTAGCAAATCTCTGTTTCGAAAATGCACTGAAAACTGTACTGTACCAAAGATGATATGATTAGATGTGCTGGCAAAACTGGCATAAGACTCGAGCTTCCAAACAAAATGATGCAAGACCACTACATTCCAGCGAAACAAGAAAAACATGTTATGGGATTTTCATCTCATGGGATAATTTATCCCAAAAAAATATAGAGAGAATCGAACTCACTGCAACATCTCATCTCAGCTTGCCAGCCTTACCAGTGCACCATCTGAGTCGGTTAGCAAATGAAAATTTATTGTCATTGTTCTTCTGCCACCGCCGATTACCAAAAGAACGTACTGCATTGGCCGTCTGCCGTTTGGCCGGTGTTTTTTATCCTCATTTGTTTTTGATGGGAAAGAATGAGTATATGGTGGGAATGGGAAACTAAAAACTGATTTCAATTACCGGGCGGTGTACGTACACACGCACATCTCATCTTGGCTGATGGATTTTTGCCGTCGGTTGAAAGCACAGAAGACATACACACAGCGCTCGGTACATCATTCGATAATACTTACTGGCTGATTGTTTTCATCCTGCTTTATCTTGTGAAAGGATATGTTTTATTTGGTTACTTTCAGACATAAGCAATGTGGTTACCCTGGGAGGACAATGTCAGTTATTAGAAAGCTTGTTTATGTCGGTCCGGCAGAGAAGCTTATATCGATAATTCCACCTCCAAAGAGATTCATTTTAGGAGTACCTTCTGATTTGTGGGTGTAGGATCTTAGGTACCCAAAGAAAAGGCTACAGAATCTCAATGCCGATTGATGCTGAATCTTTGCAAAAAATGAGACAAAACGTGCAGTACTCCAAACATGAAATGACTGGTTGTTCCAGCATTGAAGTTGCATACACCACCATACATCACTACATACAAACGGTAAAGCGAAACAAAAAATAAATAAAAATAAATCCGACGTGAGAGTGAGAGTCGAGCTCAAAGCAACTTTCTCAGCTCGTCTTGCCAGTTGCACCCGCTTCGCATAGTTCTTTACCAAAGTCAGTTGAAGAACGGGGTGTTTATTTTCGTAGTCTTTCTGTTACGGCCAATCAAGCATTGAATCTTACCATTTTAACCAACACAAGCTCAGAGCTCATTCCAGGATTCATTCAGTATATTCTCGCTGGCTGCCTGGTTCTTGTCAAGTTCGTGGATGTTTCCATCCTCCATTTTCGGTGAATCCACATAGCAATGTAATGTTTATATGTGCAAAATATTGTGACAATCAGGCAAGTGGTTTTTGAGATACACATCCAAAATTTGTTGTTCGTTGATTATGTTTTTTTGTATTCACGGACTCGCAAGGCCTGCAGCTAACCCCACTATCTCGCAGGAGGACCGTCGTGATGTTGCTGTTTTGGTCCCGAACACCACCAGGACGTTGTTGCACTCCGGACGCCACCCCTGACATGGAGAACAGACGCGTACGAAGCCCCCTAACTCAGTTTGCATGTGACCAATGCTTCCACCGGGGTTGAGTACCCGATCTCCGCTAAAGTTGCTCGCACCCCAGCTAGCACCACGGGGAGGTAGAGAATCGGAGTTGCAGACAAGAGGTGAAATGACCACTACCCGAAGGTTGGGTGTAAGGGGTCTCGAGTTGCATATTGTCTTCCGTTAGCTAGCCAAGGAGAGATACACGGAAAATAGTAAAAAGGTAAAATTTACCGAGATAGCCGGGTGAACGCACGTGAAATCCAAAATGGTAACTTCTGTCTCTTCGAGGACTCACCTCGCAGCGAAGTAAAATTTATCTAAATCGAGGTTGGAAAAAGGTGAATCAAAGGTGAATCCAAAAAAGGTAAATCTTACCTCGTAGCGAAGTGAACTTAACCTGAGTTCAGCTGAATAAAAAAGTACAATTTACCTAGAAAAAAGGTAAATCCAAATACGGAAAAACTTACCTCTTAGCGAGGTAAAGTTGACCTGGATTGAGCTAAACAAAACGGTACTGTTTGCCAAATCCGTTTATTGACGTTAAGCTGTTTTGAAATTTAGGAACAAGTTTTGTATCATGCCTAAATATGTGAAAATCGCATCAGAATGATAGGTAAGTGTGTCCTTAGATATAATTTAGTTGTGCTGGTTCATGCATAAAATTCTGCTTCTGTTTCAGATCGGCCCACAGAGCATCGAGGTGTATTCCACGTTATCCTCCATCATTTCGGAAAAGCCAGACCTGACAGGACCAAACGGACCTGCAGGAGGATACAGCGGCCATAGCGGCTCGGAAGAACGCGAAAGCCGAATTGCCACGGTGATACATTTAAAAAATAAATATAAAGTAAAAGTCCCTATTTAGTTGAAATAGTTATCAATTTTTAAATGAATTTTGTTTTTATTTTTATTGAAGAAACCATTCAACCAACTAGCATTTACCTTTAAAATCAGTGGTTGGGAAAATGGTATTATTTACTAGGTGAATTGAAAAAAGATAAAATATACCTTTTTTGTAAGGTGAATCAAAAAAAGGTAAAATTTACCTCGAGAAAGGGGTGGAAAAAAATTACCTCGCATTTCGGTAAATTTTAGCATTTTTTATTTTCCGTGTAGTGTTTAATAAAGAAGTGTACACAGTAAATTGTTGCCTCGATTTCCAGCAAAAAAAATGCGGGAAACGTACAGCAATCCAAATTGTTGCTGAAAACCAGCAATTGATTTTCTAATTGCTGGATTTTTCAGCTTTCGGTTGTGTTCTTGTCATTTTTGCTGGAAAATCAGCAATCTGTTTTCAAATTGATGGACTTTACAGAAATTGGTCTAGTTTGCTGGAAAATCAGCAATCGAGTTTTCCAGTTGTCCGACTCCAATTTGGTCTGTTTGTTTTCGTACGCTGAAGCAAGGTGAGACTTTTTTTCACGAATTTTGTTTATGTTTATACTATTATTTTCATGTTCCTCTATATTCTAGCAACCAGACATCAAGTCAGTTTCAAGTCAACTTGTGTTTTTATTTGAAATTGGATTCATTGTATTCATGAAAGATATTAATCAAAACTCTATTTCAGGTGGCGGATGATTAACACAGTGGCACAAAGCTGCCACCCCAGTATTGACAAAACATATGGTTCTGGAAAAAATGCATTCATAATTAAAAATTGAAGAAAATATTTGTGATTTATAACTTATCATGTGCACAGCCAGTATTCAATATTTTAATTCGAATTGAAATATAAATTTGATACCAAATACAGACAAATGCTTTGACAGAAATAGCTGGTTTCCAGCCATCTGGATTACTGATTTCTAGCAATTTGACTTTTATTTTTGGGCGGCACGTGCGCCTCCTGGACTTCACACTATGAACCAGCGCTTTTCCAAATCATTGATTACGAACGAAATTGTTTCTGATTCGGCCACTGGAAAAAGGCGGAATGGATTTGGAAGCTCAGATTTTCAAGCAACTTCTGCTGATTGTTTAATTTGATTTAACCTTACGGCGTAAAAAGAAGGAATAAGCTTAGGAAGTGCAGATTTTTAAGTCTGCTGTTGCTGATTGTTTGTGTTGATTTCGCCTTCCGGTAGAAAAAGATTCCTTTTAATTCAACCACGGTACCGTGGTTGAATTAAAAGGAATCTTTCGATTGCTTTGATTCAACGGAATTGGCTGCGGAAGCGCAGATTCTTAAGGCTGCTTCTTCGATTTGGACTTCCGGTGAAAAAAAAAATCGAAATTGGTCAAGGAAGTAGAGATTTTTAATGTTGTTGCTGCTGATTGTTTGTTTTGATTTGGCCTTCGGTAAATAAATGGGATTCGCATAGGAAGTCTACATTTTAAAGGCTTCTTTGCTGACTGTTTGCTTTGATTTGGTCTTCCGTTGGAAAAAAAAGTCGGAATGGGCTCAGGAAGTGCAGATTTTTAAGGCTGCTGCTGATGATTGTGTTTGCTGATTTGGCCTTCCGGTGGAAAAAAGACAGAATGGCTAGATTTTTAAGGCTGCTGCGCTGCTACTGCTGATTGTTTGTTTTGGTTTGGCCTTCAGGTGGATAGAGACGGAATGGCTTTAGAAGCGCATGTTTTCAGGACTGTTGCGGCTGATTGTTTGCTTTGATTTGGCCATCCGGTGGAAAATGACGGAAGTGGCTTAAGAAGAGCAGATTTTTAAATTCTAGTTGAGAAAGCTGTTTCTAAGAATACTTTCAAACTATTCCCGCTCTCGTAAACAAAAACAAAATTACAAGAAAAGCACAATTTGAAAAATTTGTTGCTAAAAATATTTTCAGATTGTTCTGCCTTTGGTAAACAAAAACAGAGCGAAAGGAAAAACACAGTTTAAAAAGGCTTTTGTGAAGAATATTTTTGGATAGAATGAAAAATGTATGTATGTTGTATGTTGGTTATCCACCATGGGTGCACGGATTCACCGCAGTTCTACCAAAGTATTAACACCTCTGCATTCATCAGATCATCAATTCGGCGTATTACTAATGCAGAATTTTCCATACCCGGCACCATGGCTTCGTGTTGTTGTTGTGGCTGTATGTACCTCGTGTCAATGTCGGTGTTTATTGTGAAGGAATGTTTCAATCACCTCCACAACCATTCAAAAATTTATAAAAAAACAAATATTTTTTATAAATTTACTACAGGTATTCCGGCATCCGTGTATATACCTGGATAGTTGGCAGATGATTGAGCATTCTAATATAGTTGAATAAAAAAATTTGATTGTTGAATACACTCAGCATCTTACCTTGTTGCCGCAACTTTACCTGCCTTACCTTATAACCACCCAATATTTTTATCGTGTTTGGACTTCTTTTATTAACTTTAAGCAAAAGAAGTCCGCATTTTCCCTTCATTTTCCAAGCGATTTATTCAATCTACACACTCACATTTCCAAGTCACCCTAATTCTAATTCCCTTGTTTGGCTTTTTCCTCTTGTTCACTATCCACCAATACTTATGATTTTTTCACCACACTACTCTTTCATGGATTATTTCCACCACTCTCTCCGACTGATATCTGCTGGCTCTCTCAAGCGGGCCATACATAGCACAAACTCGTGTACAAATTGGATGATTCAATGGCGCCTGTTTGCATATATGCTCGCTAACATACGGTGCAAACCTATTTTTCGCGACCGCAAATGCTGCTGGCGATAACAGCAACTAAAATAAAACAAACTATCTCTCAGTGATTGAATTTTGCTGAGCATGAATTGATCAACCTTCTCTCGCTCACTGCTTTACTCGGAAGCAAAGGTTGCTTTGAGGCAACGAAAACGGCAAAACCGATGATGCATACGCTCTCAATATGGCCCGCCTTCAAGAAGCAGTATACCTACATTCGAGGCAGCGAAACCAAAAAACCAAACGAATGGCTCTCTCTCATCTCCTGTTACAAGCTTGAGGGAAGCAAATTCAAAAGGCAGAGCGAACCCGAGTCTCTTCGTTTGTGCCTGGATCGAATGCGTGAGGTTTTTCTGCTATTGCTATTATTGCACAGCAACCGCACGCAGGCAGCTAGTTTTTTCGTTTCTTTCTCCTCCCCTCTCTTTGCACTTTACGTTGCGGGCCGTGCAACGCAAGAAGTTCGGTTGTTTTTGTTGTTGCCTCAACCTTTGCGGCGAGATTGAAGATGTTCTCCTCAACGACAGCTATCGGCTGGAGTTATTCAAATTCAAGAACGTAAATGAGTATGTGTGCCTCGTCTTCTTCATGCATCATGTAGCAACCGAACGTTGAGAGAGTTCGTTCGGGGCAGCAAACGGATAGTGTCTCTCAGAGCAGATCCTCCTCATGGGGGGAGGTTTGAATGAATGCATATGTATCGTCTCCTGTATAGCTATGCGAGGCCTCAAAGTGTGTATTTTGAATGCCTCTGATGAGAAAATTGGTGAGGATTTCAATCACTGCTATCTCTACACCAGCGGGGGTGGAGTGAATGGCCTGATATTTGTTGAAATAGCACCATACACCATCTTTTCATACCATCAACTGGTAGCTGCTCAAACTTCGATCCCGATCGATTTTACGCAACCCGATTGCGCGCCATACACTTCGCGCAAATGTGGTGTAGCTAACGACGGCTTTCAAAACCAAGAGACTCTCTGTTCTTTTTTCCTTTTCCACTCTCCTTCTACCCTCTTCCTCTTCGGCAACCGTTTGTCTACCCAATCATTCTCTCGATTTATTCCCGATCAATTTTTCAGATCTAAGCAAGCCGGGTTTTTCCTTTACACATTCTTTATTCTTCCGTTTTTCCAGCCCCCTCTTGCTGTTCCTCTTCAATACAGGAGTAAACGCTTGAATTCGTCAAGTAGTTAGCATCAGCCTTCTTCTTCTAGGCTAGGCTGGTCTTGTAGAAAACCCGATAAAAGATATACGTTTTTATTAACATTTGCTCATTCGAAATCTCCCAGCAAATTATAATCAAAATTGCAAGACTCCACGCACCGTAGAAACAAGTCACATACAAACTTGGATTGGAACCTTCTTCGCAATTTCCCTCACCTTCAGTAGAAACTTTCTTCAGATTACACTTTGCTAATTTCCCCGGAACTTTGACGCACATTGAATCGATTCCCGTTTTCGTATGTATCAATTTCTTTTTATTTCTACTAAAGAATTTTATACACTTTGCCGTGAACGAACAACACAACTTTGTCTGGCCCTTCTTCGGGACGCCATTTTGATGAGGCGGCTTTCGTTCGCTGGTCAGGCACATTGAAAAATAACTTGAATTGAAGCAAAAAAAAAATGGAACCATTCCCGCTTGCACAGCAAGAAAAAGATATCAATAAGGCACAGATCACCTTACAAGGCACCGCACTTCTTGCACATATTTCATTGCTATTCCGTAAACGAACGAAACGGATTCTGCACTTAATTATCCCGCACAACGGGTATCACGGAGAAAATGTCGAAGCGAACCGCTCTCACCGCGAGCCCAAAGCAAACTGATTTTTGGATAGAATGAAAAATATGCAGAAAATTAATAAAATTAAAAGATTTGAAAAGCTTTTGCAGAGAATGGAATGTAGAATTGAAATGGGGGATATTTGGAGTATAAAATTTTGTAGTTTAGGAAAACAAAAGCCTGTAAACAAAAGATTCAATTGATAAAAAAGGCGAGAAAGAATGTAGAGATGAGATGCTACACTTAGAAACATACCACCAATGCAATGTTATATATTGAATGATGAAACATGAATGCCGAATTTTGGTATTTCCCGTTTGAGATTTCTTCGCGGTCCATAATGTGTTAAAGTTTGCTTTAGATATAATTGAAACGAAAACAATTACCTGTATTACAATTATTTATTATTGAATTCAAAATTTGTTTTATTCAAATGAAGCGTTTTCTTCATACTTTTAGAGGGAACCTGTAACTTACCAGGCAGTTTCCGGTCGACAGTTCCACTCCGATAATTGGCTTGAGGATTCCGAATCGTCGTCAATGTTTTCCATTTTATAACGCGTTATTCGGTATTGCTGGGCAATTTCAGCTGTTTAGCTAGCCTAGATGCATACCACTTATGGATTTTCCAAATAACTGTGCAAATTTTTTTCCCTTCTTTCAGCTTCCATGTGGATTGTTTACAAAGTACAGTTGATTTGCGGAATGTCAAAAACACATACGTGAAACTGACAAAATTCCCTGCACGTGGGCGCCAAGAACTTTCAAATCCGTCTACCAGGAGCGCCACAATATTAGCAAAAGTTGGTTCCAATTTTTAATGAAGCAAGCTTTGAGAATGAATTTTTTTTTGTTTGAAAATTAATTGAGAATGACAACTGGAATCTTTAAACGAAAATTCATGTTTACAAAATATTCGCTGAAAATTTGCCTATCATCATATGGAAATTAAACCTAAGTACATCTTGTGACTGTTCAGGCTTCTTCTCAAGAAACAATGACAAAAACAAGAAAATTTTTAAACATTAAAACAATTACTAAAATGAATAACTTCAAATTATGTCATAATTTCAAAAATATTTAACCTGTAGAGAAAATTATATTTACCATAGAGATTGTGTTAAAATTATCAATTATTCATCACAAACCTTCAGCCAATTAAGAGAGGATTGTTCCTTATGTTGTTATGATCTTCTGAAGGGTCAACACCTTTTTTCAAAGAAAATTCTCCTCCAAAAACAAACCATAAGAATTACGAAATTTGGTTAAACAGTATCAATTTTCCAACATTTCAGACATGGCCCATTGCATGGACTTCCGACGCCATTATACCTTATCATGGAATGCCAGTCACATAGCCGAACGTTGTTCACTTCAACAACGGTTCGATGTTTTTCGCAAGTGTTTGTTGACTTTTCCAACTCCAAATCCATCCGAAAAGCTGAAGGCCGTTTCATCGACACATCCACACAAATTATTGAATGTGCTAGAAACAGAACTAGTTAGTAAGGTAAACGTACGGTTGGCAATTTACCTACCTAAACCTAAACCGTACATGCCGTTCATTTGAGTTTTCCAACTACGATTGTACATTTTCTGGAGCGGAAAAGAACCGTACCGTAGTAATGGCTTCAACTAATCTGGGGATATTTATTTGTCGAAGCGCGCTTTCGTCACACTTGTTCCCACATGGAGCTGCCATGGGATTTTCCGGATACTGTTTCCGGGCGGTAGGCGAAAGTAGAAAACTAAGCTCAGCCCAGATTCGCTTGAAAAAGAATTGCAGCACTTGTTCGAGTGCCATCAACTGAAGAATTCTAATCCTCTTACCCATGTTTTTGCACTTCAATGAATAAATGGTTTCTAGCATGGCCTTGAATTAAAAGAGAAAGATAATTAAAACTATCGATCAGAAAAATGTTCATTTATATCAATAAAATATAGTTTATTTATTTCCATACATTTATTGAATGAATTTTCATTCTCTATACAACCAAACCATTAACAAAGAAATTAAGAGCTATTTGAAGAAAACAAAAAAAATTAAGAGACTTTTTTAACGAGCGAACTATCTCTAGATCCAGAGTTCTGATCCTAAGATCATTAAACATTTAAACATCAAATCCTTTAAAAATGCGAAAATTTCTCACTTTTTTGTTACTCGACTCAGATTTTAAGATCTCTTTTTCAAATAGATACATCTGTTCAATCTTCCATTCATCGATGGTATTCTAAAAAAGCCTTTTCAGTTTGATCAATATACTCCCTTAAACATACAATTGTTGAAATGACAACAAAAAATTCCCTGGTTAGGTTTTCATTGATGTCGTGTCGTTTTTTTCATCCTTTTCTGACCCATTGAATTAGATCAATGGTGATATCGGGGGAAGGGGTTCTTGATCCCGGCCATTAGTGTAATTTGTTGGATTTGAGGGAAGTTGATGACGTCTTTCGTTTGCTTTTTGGTTTCCAAAAGTTTACAGACGGAAACTTGGCCCTTTTGCTCTTGCGTGTGGTAAATTGGCTGAACGCCTTGATGACCCCATTTGGAGACATCTCAGACAAATATACGCTAGTCGATTGAGATTATATTCGGTTAAAAGAGATTGCTTCAAATGCTTCAAATAAAACGTAGTTTCTAGTTTGATGAAACGACCTTATTTTTAATTTGTTCAATTTGTTTATTTGTTAAATGTGTTAGTAATGTGTTAATTTTTTTAATGCAACGATACAACAGTTATCAGGAAGCAAAAAACTAGCACCAATAGATTAAAAAATAGAAGGAACACAAATATCTTAATTCACTATGTACGTACATCTTGTACACTACACACGTGGCACGAATAGGCTCGTTCTGGCCAGTGACCGTTTGATGAAAACCAAGCCGAAAAAAAATTTTTACGTTCTCAGATGTCTCCTCAAGTATCAATTTTAGCTCCAATATGGATAGCAGAATTAAAAACCTAGCCAAATCCAAGCATTTGATTTCAAAATTGTCTATCGAAATCCGGGCAATATCCGGACAAATTTTATCAAAACGTTAGAATTACCCATAAAAAACCATGAAAAAAATATTTTTTAATTAAAATATATCACCTAATTTCAAATTGTAATTTAGGTTTTCAAAAAACCTTACATGGTTATTTTTTTTGAAACTCGATCAAAAAATTGCGATTTGGACGCAGAAATAAAAAAAAAAGTTAAAAACACAATTCATTTTATAAGCACGATTTTTTATTGAGAATGAGAATTAACTCGGGCAAAATCCTGGCTTTTCCAATGAAATCCAGACAATTGGGCTGGACCGGCAGCCTTAGACTATAACATTGAACTTCATAAAAATCTAAAGCGCATTCTATGCATCACCAGAACTCTAATAAAACTAAAATTTGACTTACTTGGCGCTATCCTAGAAACGCCATCATGACCAATTTTTTAAACTAAGATAAAATCATAATGCTTCAGTATTTTGTTCACCAATGCTTTCATAAAGCTTTCAAAAAACATTTTCAAATAAAGGTGAGTGTAAAACATGAATAATGACAGTGCAAACATGATGGAGTTATTTGAAAATAGGCCTAAAAAAATATTTCAAATACTCAACATTGTGAATCCATCAACATGGCGTCATTTTGTGACCTTCAATTTTGCAACCAACATGCCTCATAGCTTTATTATAGTCAGACAAATAGCTTATTATTTTTTTGATGGTTTTAGGAGAGCCATATATCTAAATAGTATAAATTTGATACAAGCCAACAAATTATTATACTCGTAGGATACGTTCCTCATTTTTGAGTTGTTAATCATGAGTACAGTAAATGAGGACAGCATTTTTAGATGAAATAAATAAGGGTTTGGTTGTGAACCACCCCTTGAAAAACCCATGCGTTGAAGCCAAATTTCGTTGTCTGACGCAATCTTGAAATCATAGATGGAAGCTTTCGCGTAACTTTTACCTGTTGTAAATGAACCCTCACAATATGGGTGTTGGGTGAAAGGACTAATCGAGTTGAAGTCGAATTTTGCTTTTTGTCGCCATCTTGAAATACAAAATGGCGGCTTCCACTTAACATCAAAATAATGCAATTTTCAGTAATTTATTGGATTTTTAAAAATCCACCATCTTGGATTTCAAGATGGCATCAGGTTGCGAAATTTGACTTCTACTCGTTGAGCCCTTTCACCAAATACCCATATTACGAGGGTTTCATGCAATTTTCAGTCATTTACGGCATTAACAAGTAAAGTTGATGCCGCCATTTTGGATTTCCAGATGGCGTCAGACAGCAAAACTCGAGGTCTACTCATTTTCCTCTTTTGCCTAATACCCATATTGTGAATGTTTCATAAGATTTTCAGTAATTTACAGCTTCGATAATAAAAGCGGAAGCCGCAATTTTGAATTGATAATGACGTCAAACACATTTGTTCTCCAACTAGTTGAATCTTTAACTTCAAATTCATACAGGTGATTGAATCATACCTCTGTAGTATTTCAAAGATTTTTAAAGTTTTCTTCTATTTAACTCAAAAACATTACACATGATGACGTATCAAAAATATGTAAAAATGGGAATTCCAATTCAAATATGTGCAATCAAGCTTAAGCGTGTCCTGTTTTGACATCTTGATCGAGAACTGTAAGCTAATTTTAGCACGGTTTTAAAATATGTAAAAAACCTTGCAGCAACATTCTCAGATTATGTTATATTGGAGTTTTAATAAAGCATTCAAAACTCTTTCTGAACAAATTAAACTGCATATTTAGTAAAGAGCTTGATTTGCGTGTTCAGAACAACCTTTAAACAATTGTTTGAATCAAGAATCTTTGCATTTCTTATGATCATAATAAAATAGAAATGAAACTAGCTGCATTTAAAGTGCTATAATACACCATAATAAAACTTTCTGATGCTAGTTGCCTAAATCTGTGTTACCGATTGAATACTCCAAGTGTACGCAGGTCCTCCTCGAGCAATATCCATGTCTCGTGCCCGTAGAGAACAACCGGTTTAATGAGCGTCATGTACAGTTTGCACTACACTTTTTTATAATTTCAAGTTTTAATCGATCTCATTATAAACCGGTACAGACTAATCGATCTCTGAGCAGTTTTGTTTATTATTGTTTTCATATTTTGATGTTGTTTTCCTATGCTGACAGCATTTCGCTTAGGAAGCATTCTGCCTAGGGAAGTAGTTTGTTGACCCCCCTTCCTCTCTTTTAGTCTAGCCGGAATAGATGACGGGTGATTATAATGGTGGAATTTCGAGAAGGGTGGCATCGTTCGGGGCAAACGATTCGCTTGATTATTTTATTACCTTTCTTCAATCTGTGTTTTCTGGCAATTATGAGCACCATCAAAACATGAGCCAGGGCTTTTGCTGTAAATATTTATGGCACTGTTTTGAAAATGGGCACGCGGCTCGGCTGTTAGACAGACGGCTTTATTGCACTCTAATTTGTAAAGAAGGCAAAGCTGAGAGCCCCCCACAAATTAATGGGCGTGAAACGTTGAATTTCGGCTGGCAAAAACTTTGATGCGCGAACCACGTCAAGTGAGAAGATCAACTATCGGCAGGGGGTCGTCTTCATTCGCAAGCGGTCGCAGAAAGAGAGAAAACAGCGAAAGTTGCCGGCTTGATCGCAAAGTTAAGCTGCGATTGCTTATGACACATTTGTGTTTCCATTTACAACAAACTCGAAAGAAAAAGTTTCCAGGCAAAAAAAGAAAAACTTATCCACCACCAGTCACTCACTCATTCTGGATCAAACACAAACATAATCCACTTTTCCCGCCAAAACCGTCGAACAAACTTCGCATTCTCGGTAAAAGTACAGATAAATTTAATTTTCTTTTAATTGCGAGATTCAGTTTCGCTTTCAGCAGAATGCAACAGCAGAGAAAAAAAACCCTTCTCAATCAGAAACTTTTGCGTTAGCTCCGTTAAGCAGACTGGTTCCTTTTTTTCCCAAGTAAGTTTTTACTTGGGGAGGTGCTGTATTGTGCTATAGTATGCGATCCATCTCGTCTCAAATTGCCGTATTTGATGGCAAGAATGGCTGCACAAATCATTCGGTCTATTGGAACTTGATTACGAATCCACCTTCTAGGGTTTGGTAAACGGCAGAGCTGTCAGATTTTTTTTATATCTTATGTTGAAGGTGGCTTGATATATTATGATTCTGTCTTGTTACATTTCGTTGTTGAAAATCTTCATGTTTAGAGGCAATCGATAATTATAGAGAACTTTGAGGGCCAATAGAAAGAAAGAACATAAGCCGTTAATATCACGAATTTCCCAAGAAAGGTACACCGGCTCACCGACAGGGCTAAAACTTACACTCGAACAATTTTCACATAAAAAGAAGGTTAGTGAAATCTGGAGCAAAATGTGAGACGAAGTAAACTTTGAATCAGGGCAGGTAAATGGTTACCATCAAGTAGCCAAAGTCATGCGATATTGATATATTTGGACGTATCACTGTCATGCAACACATGTATCATATCACCGTCACCTATAGCAGGATATCGCGACATTTTAAATTGACTGATATCTGAGCCAACGTGATGGTTATTTTATTATGCTCTCTGTCATCATTACAGTCTTTTATGTACAACATGCAATAAAAAATGTTTATTTCTAAAACTTCATGTTTAAATTATGGTAAAAGATTCCTTTTTTGAAAATAACAAAAATAAATAATGTACACATACTAGCAATGGACGTTATTCTTTATGAATCCAAACTGTTTTTTTTATATACGAGTTTTATTGTGATTTTTTTCTCTGAATGGAACGCCGACTAACAAAGTCTGTCGCCGGTTTCACTTGCTGCAAAACTGCAAACTTCTTCAAGGGGAACTATCAAGCGGATGGAACTTTAACCAAGAGTTTCGGACGTGCTAAAAACGTAATGACGTAAACATTAGAAAAATAAATTATAGGTAAAATTTTTAGGGGATGATCATGGTGGTCAGGAATTGGGGGAATTTGGGACTGTTTTACTCGGATTGCTTGCCGACGAACGATGATGGGATCTGAAGCTGGTCGACGACCATGAAAGTAGACGAATTGGCTTCCGGATCTTTGGTGGTGGTTCTTCAAACTCATGCCTGAACCATGGACGCACGGGGTGATACCTATGCCGGTGTTGGTGAATAAGCCGATGTGAACGGCGTTGATCTGGCTCAGAACTTGCATTGTCGTGGGGTCCTGGGGAGTGCCTGAACCGAAAACTCACGTGGGTACACTTAGACCATGGTTGGCAGTTAGGCATGACTGGTCCCTGTTGGAATGACCTTCTGAAGACTACTTGGGAGACCGGATAGGGCTGGGGAAGGAGCCTTTCTTTTTTGCTGGGCTCCATCTCTCCAAGATCTAGACTTTTTTCCTGCAGCACGGTAGTTTTTAACCGTAATATCTAAAAAGAATTAAAGTGATAATCACGGGATTGAAATTTGTATTCCGTTGAACAGCATAAATTTGTTTGCAATTGATACAAAACTTTACTCCGAGTTTTCGAGCACACTTCCTAAACTGTGTGCAGTGCGAGTTTCAGGAAATTGGTATCCAAATTAACAGACGCGATAAACAAACGATATGAATCGCGGTCGAATGTCATGCAACAAAAATTTCTGTCAGCAACATAACTACAGAAAATATGGAATGCTATGACCGTACCGTTGGTGACAGGAGTGTAATAGAGATGACATTGACATAGGCTACCATGTTAAGGTCAGACGATAGTGAGCGATATTTATCAGCACTGCTTTGAATCTATCCTTCAGTAAAAGTGATTTTTTGGTGAAATTTCTTAATTCAGTTGTAAGCCAATTCCATTTATGTGAATTATTTTATTATTTAAATATAAATGAAAAAAAGGTTTCGAGTTGAAAAAACAATCCGTTTTTTTCGTTCTTGAAAGATATGTAGGGGAAAGTCGGGTAAAACGAACACTTTCAATATTTCAAAAATGACAATGTTTGGCACAAATCCAATGATAGGAATATGTTTGCCTATGTGTATCAACACTTTCGGGATCCTTTGTTGATTTTCTAAAAGAAACGTCTCATAACAGTAAACAAAACAAACAAAACTTTGAGGAAGCACAATTTGATGTAATTTTCTCTACTTAGTAAACAGTCCATAACATGCAAACATTTTCAGAAATTTCAAGCGTTTTCAACGTAACAATGTTGATTATGCTTCTCATTGACAACCTGGAGGATAATCAGCGAATTTTTTTTGACGAATCAGAGTTTTGAAATAAATGTTGCTCGGTCGGGTAAGACGGACACTTCAAAGTCGGGTAAAACGGACACATTATTGAGTTTCTCCAGATATTTCAAATTTTCCATCGGTTAAATCATCCACAAATCTTCAAAAGACCTTGCAAAAACAATTGTCGGTCGAAAACCATTCAGAATCTCAAATACGGAATTCCGAAAACGATGTTAATATGCTGGACCATTCGGACCAGTTGGTTCCATTTTGGTTTAAAACATACTCAAATGGTTGATTCACAAAAATATGTACATGTACTGTAATTTTTCTGGCAATATCTACCTTTTCCAAGCAGTGTCCGTTTTACCTGACCATTTTTTAAAAGTGTGATTTGCTAGCAAAAACAGTCTTGCAACAGGAAATCTACTAATGACAATGATTAATGCAATAGCAAACATCTTAAACTGTCCATCTGCACGAAGACTGCGACGAAAACACCAATATATAGGAAATCATATTGCGATTTCTTCTACTTGCGAGGTATTCTATTCTATATCTAAAATTTTAAATTCTAAATCAAATTTTTATGATTGAGTAAGGTTATTCAAGAGTAATGATCTAGACTAATGCTAAAGCCTTTAAACCCAATCCCTAGTTTAGAATTCTGCTACTGTTAATTCAAATTTCCTCACTTGCTAATAGAAATTCTGCTCGAAAAATTAATTTAAATTAGATTAAACTCATTTCAGAGGTTCTGGTTCCATATAACCAGAATATACAATTTGGATCTTTTGTGTAATTTTTGTGTGTGCTATATTTTTCGAAGGATTAATGATTCGTTTTTAGCTGCGCCAATTTTGGATCTGGATCCAGTTAAGTATCCTCGATTTTCCTTCGAATCTTCATTCATTTTATGAGTATTTTTCGAAAACCATATGTATTTACAATAACAAGACCGACTATGAAAGAAAAAGTTGAATTAGAAGATGATACAAATAAGAAGTGCTTCTACTAATTTTTTATGAAAAAGTAAAATATTACAAAGCTTCAGAATGACGTTAAAAAATAGAAAATTTTATTCATCGATCGAAAGTTATATTATAATTCAGGTTCAAAATTTGGATAAAAATTAATAATCTAAATTCTGAATTCAGATTTAAAAAACACTGAACTAAATTTCAATTGAAGATTCATGTTTGAGGGCTCTGGAAAACTTTTTTGCTCATTTTCCTAATTCTGATCTGGTAAGATTCGGAAAACTTTTTTTTATATAAATAAGCAATTGCATGAAATTCGCAAACTGATTCAAAATTAAAATGTTTAATTTAGGTTCAGAACAAAGATTAAGAATTCATAGGTATTATTCAAATTAAGTTTAAGCTCGTAAATAAGTTTTACAATCAAGATAAAAAAATAAAACAAAATTTTTTTTAGAAATTAAAGAGATCGCAAACTCTAAAATTTTCCTGTTAATTCAGTTCTTAAATTTTAAATTTTTAATAAATATTAATTTGCACACATAATTTGTTTAAAATTTCATATCTCAATATAAATTGAGTGAACTTTTGAATCTTGATAATGAGAAATAAACTTTTTTTATTTTAAGAAAATCATAACAAGCTTTTAATTATAGAAATTATTTTTAAGTAATAAGATTCACTTTTTTCTCTCTCTAATTATAGACACTTTACCACAATTGTGGCGTTCGTGCTTCGTAACTTTATTAACTAACATAATATTCACTGAAAGAAAAACATGTACCTGATATTCATCTAAAAATCTACAGAAATTGGTATATTTTCATGATGTTTTGTTAAACATCATCAATATTTCACTTTTTCAAAAGCCAAATTTTAAACTATAATCTTGAACAAAGATCATGTTTACAAGAAACCGATTTAAAAATATAAATTTTAATCACCTACTTTTATTTTTAAAATATGATTTATTTTCATCGATGGTTCAATTTTTTTAAATTACGCTCAAATCAATCAACCTTAGACGCTTGAGCAAATTCGAAAACTTCAACCTTCGATCAAAATCTTAAATATTCAAACACATATTTTCAAAGTTACGATTCAATACAAAAAAGTATAAATGATAAAGAACTTTAAAATGAATAATCAAGTACTGCCAAAAATAATTTGATTCAAAGTTTTTTTATATTCATTGATTGTTTGAGTAAAAATACTGCAGAAAAATACCAGTTACCAAAACCCCTCCCGTGAGTCGGTTCTTCCTACGGCCCTGTGTCTTGCTGTATTTTTAGAGATACATTTATAAATAAAACTAAAATGTTTCAAATATTTATTTATTTTCATACTTCATTAATATATATTAACTGCACTTGAAAATTCTCAACAAAAAAATTTTTGAAAAATATCTCCGCGACCTGACTGTTGAAAAATAATAAAGAATATTATTTTTATAGATTTATTATGGAATTTCCGAGAATCAAGAAATGTCTGAAATCTCGTGAATCCCTGGAAACAACATCCCGGGCGTTATCGAACTCAAAAAATATAATTCAACCTACTGCTGATAATGTAGTCAGCTAGTCTCATATGCTGAGCATAAACTTTTTAAACTTATACATCTCTTTCAATTCCTAACTTTTTTTCCCATGGTAGAATTTTATGCCCCAAAGATACCTTTTCTTATCTTTGACTTTTAGAACCGTATATTGCACAGCCGTTTACACCCTAAAACCAACATTCAGATATGTTTGTACAATCTCCTTTCTAAAAATGAGATAAGTATAAGGTTGCGAAATGTACCGGTTTTATCTGGGTTTGCCCGGATATTTAATACACAATTTGCAAAAAGTCCGGTCCGTCCCAGTTGCCAGGATTTCAAAGTAAAAGTTCGGATTTTGCCCTAATTATTCTCATTCTCCTTCTCAAACCAAACTTACAAAAAAAAACAAATTGTTTTGTAAAAATGTTTTATTATGCGTCAAAAACGTTACTTTTTGAGTGAATATCCTAAAATAGAACAGGAAAGGTTTTTCTGAAGTCGCAAATACAATTTAAAATCTGCTGATAAATTCTAATGAAATTTTTTTTTTCAAGTTTTATTTCATGAATTTTGTTGGGTTTTTCTTGGGTTTTGACAAGAGTATCTTACCTGGGAATTTCCGGAAAAAGAAAAAAAACGCTCAAAAATCCCGTGAAATCCCGAAGCCTGTTAAAAGTGCTTAAAAACTTAAAATTTAAACGATCTAAATTAGAAAAATGAATCAGGATGAGCAAGAAAAATTTTAGTTCTCCCATTTTTTTAACTGGTTAAAACATTGAATTAAAAAAAAATATTTTTCGTTGAAAAATTTTGTGTTTAAGTGAAAAATGACAAAGAATCTATAAAACCAATCAATTTCAACGAATAATGCTATGAAAAGAATCTGACTGTTCTATTTTGCAACACTCATTATTAAGAACTTCCGTTTCGCAAACTGCTGATAGTAACAAAATCGTCGGCAAAGAAATGGCATATTTAAAAAAAAAGAATAGTTATCTGAAGACTCAAGTGTAGTCTAGCTAACCAAGCTAGCTTAATAGTGAAAAATCTTCTCAATGATTTCCAATTTTTGCAGCTAGATACAGTGAAGTTTGTTAAGTACATACATACTTAGTATTTAAGTCTTGGGTTTATTAATTGATAATTGAATTTTTGAGGGAATTAAAAAGTTTGCAATGTGTTGCAATACTAAGTATTATCTTAAAATTAAAAAATACCATATTGATAAGGTTTCGTATGTGGTAGAGTGTTAGAATTTTCAATTTCAATTTTTCTTGGGATGCCGAGAATTCCCAGGAAAAAGATTTTCAGATTTCCCGATTGCCGGGAACCCTAAAATAGCCCGGTACTGGACACTCTAGTTTTGACCAAATTGTTCCGGATATTGTCCGGATTTTTGGTCAAAAATTTTTAAATTCAATGACCGGATTTTTCCAAGTTTAACGATAAAATACTCTGCAGCCTTAGTTTAGTATGAGTAAAAATGATCATGTTCAGTCCACCAAGCGGACTGAAGAATGGGAGAAACCGAGAGAATGGAGAAAACCTGTTGCGCGACGCCCAAGTAGCGAGAGCTATAAAAGCAAGCGGTCGCGTCCCCGCGGAGTGAAATTTGATCCAACCGTCGAGCGAGCAACATCATCCCGGGAGAATCGAGAGCGGCTCAAGAAGAGAGCCAGCCAGCAGTGGGCTGCATCAAGGCCACCTGAAGAGTGCAGCAGCAGACGTTGCTCGTCGTGGAAGAACAAGTGAAAAGTGTGTAATGTAAATAGTCTTCAAGAGAAAAATAAATGTATCAACGCCAGCAGTAAATCGAGTTCTCATTTGCTTCGCTCCTGCTCTTGCTCCGATTCCACAACCAATCGGCTCTTTTCAGAGCCTACTTCGAAAGAGTTTTGGATCTCGGTCAACTAGGCGATCGAGATCGCCCCGAGCCTTGGCCCCCAGGCAGCGTTCTGACAACCTGCCTCCACTGGTGGGACAATCATGCGTGGTTGTCCCTTTGAGGTACAATCCCACGAGGGGGGTGGAAAAATGTGCCACACCAGTGGTAGTTTTGCCAAGCGCTCACACCAAGCATACAGTCCACACGCAACAGATCAAATGCGTCAGATTCAGCAAAGAAAATGATTGTTCTCCCATGTTATATGGAAAAGATTAGATTTTTTTTCTCAAATAAAGGTTGAAACATTGATTGAAAAAAAAATTAGTTTGTTCGTCAACAAACATAGTATAAGAATTAAAAACGACACATAATTCCAATAAAAAAAAACACTACGAGAAAATGGAAATGATCCGTTTTGCAATACTCAGCGCTTAAGAACTTTCGATTAAGTAAAAATTATCGCCGAAAAAATGACAATATTTAAAACAAATGCACAATTTCCTGATAATTTGCTAGATCGCATAGATAACTAATAGCAAACCAACTTCAAAAATATGTGAAAAATCCTTCACAACTTCGTAGTCTTTCGCAGCAAGAAGCAAACTGACTGTTAGGGTAATTTACTCATACGATTTGATTTTTTTGTTCTTTTTTCCTAAGTGCGCTGATTCTCTTACTGCACTTAATTTGAAAAAAAAAAAAAAATACTTGTATTTAAACCATTGTTATTTTAACTGTTTACAGCGTTAATTATGGAAGCAGTTAAAATTTATTTGTAGGGAGAAATATTTTTTTCTCTTCAAAAATTTGTGTCAAAAGATGAAAATAAAGGCAATAGTTTTTGTGTTTGAATGGTGTTAAAATAAAGTAAATATTTGATAATACTAAATAAGGATAAAATATATAAAAATACGATATACTTAAACAACAGACAATATACAAATTGACTGAGTAGATCTGGGGCTTTAATTAGTTCAACACTCGTCAACGACTTTTTGCAGAACTTTAAGTAACGTTTTATGAGTAAATTTGAACTTTTAGTTTTGCAGGGGAAAATTGTATATTTTATACTGAAAAATCAATATCTTTTTGTTTCTTCTGTGAAACCGAAACTGCAAATGGATTTTGAGCCAATTTATGAACTTTATCGAGAAAGTTTTCCGCCGAACAGCTTTCAAAACTCATCTGAATTGAAATCATGGATGAGTTATGAACCAAAAGGAACCTTTTAAGACCCCTGGGTTTGAGAAATTCAAAAATGACCCCAAATCGACTCAATCTTTAATTCATATACATGTGAGAATTCACATGCTTTCATAGATTGTTAAAATATCTTTTTCAATTTTTCCCAGGACTCGGGAGTTCAGGGGACAGAATGCTCAGATTTTCCGATTCCCGGGAACGCTTATATGGCCGGAATATTGAAATTTAAATTCAGATGTTTATTTAAGTTAGTATTTCTTCGACGTTTGAAATTAATAAAAACTAACTTTCGGTCATACTTTGTTAAATTTTTAAAGAAAATAATTCAAATTAAATATTGTTTAAAGTTTTGAAACAAAAAACTTAGTATAGATCTATTTGATATATTTTTTCTAGAACATTAGATCTTTGTCAGATTTAACAGTAACGACATATGTACATACACAGCTGAGTAATCAAATCACCCAAGGAAGAAAGTTTCTTTACTCTACCCTTCTATTTCCTGTGTTTCCTAACAATACTTTTAGTATGAAATTTGTTTATTTTTTCACCACTCGATTATGATTTTTAGACGGTTGATTTTTTTTATTTCAACATTACAAAAAATAAAGGAATCCTTATATTGCATTCTAAGGTACAAAAAAGTTTGTTTTCGTTTGCTGGTCAAAACTGGCATCACTTTCAGAAACCTTCCGGCCGGCAACAAGCGAAGGAAAACACAAAACCTGTTATTTGATTTCTTTTAAAAGGAAAAGTTTAGCATTCTTTTCGGAAATGAAAGAGGAAAAACATAAGATTTTCCGACATCTCTCGTCGTTCTAACTGAAACGGTAAACTCGAGCTGGAAGCCAACAACAGCTCAAATAAAAAAGGAAAAGACCGAGGAAAAAACAAATCCAACAGATTTCAACTAACAGAAATCAGTCCTGGATCGCTGCACTACAACTCCAGCTTCCAAGTTCGGGAGGCACAGGAAAAAAGAGTGGTTTCGCAGTTCGAAATAAGAACTCTTCCATAGTTTCACTGTAGCTACAGCAGCGACTAGTTGAAAAAAATTCCCGCTGGACTCGAGAAAACTTTCTTGCTGCATTCAGTTAGAGCCCACCCATTTTTCCCCGTCCAATCTCAGTTGGTCCAGGACCAGAGCTATCTCCAAACAACTATTTACCGGGAAATTTAATTCCGAATCAGACATTGATGGCTAATAAAAGTGAAATGCCTGTCGAATTGTTGAAACGGGAAGATTGGCAAGTTGTTCTCCGGAAAAGCGCGGTGGAACAAAAGCCGAAAACAAGCTAGTTTTGCGAGATTGTTTGTGTTTCCCGGAAAAAAGGAAAAAGTTTCAATAGTTGCCGGTTTAATTTTACCTTTGTTCTTTGGCTATCTGAGCGATTCGAAGTAATTCAAAGTAATAGGTAAAATTTGATTAAAAACTTTTGGAAGGGCAACTTGGAATGGTTTACAAGATTAAAACATTTTGATAACAAATTCATTTCGTTTTAAGCATTTCATTGAACTTTAACTCAGAATTTTACTATTTCTTTGAAGTACTTCGCGTTCTTGTGTGAAAACCCGAAGTAAATAAACGATCTCCGCGTGAATTGTTTAACACTCCATCGGTCAATAAAGATCAATTGGCACAATTCTACTGCACCCCAAGAGAGAAAAAGAGGCATCCAATTAGCTTTGTGACCTTCTTGAATGACTCCAATCAATTGCGGACGACACCCTCGCACTGAGAATTGGCATCGGCAAAACGACTGTAAGCAATGTGTTGGGATTTGTGGATTACATCACAGGGGAGTGGAAAACAAAAGCACCTTAATCATATAAAAGGCCCATCTTGATAATTGCAAAAGTACACCACTGGGCACACACCGGCCATAAGACATATTCGGTCAATTGACCCAATAATAATAGGAACGATTTGGGATTCTCGTTACAACCCAAATCGACGACGACGACGACAACGCGAAAATAGGGATTTCACATCGTTAGAGGGGGTGCCACATTTGTTGGTACGTGTATACGTTTGACGACATCATTTCGGCCAACATTTTGCACCATTTGGTGCCGTGATTTTGTACGAGCTTCCAAATATCTGCTCAGGGAGGCAATACGAGTTCCAGACTTACCCAGCAATGGCAACTGTTTATCTTTTATTGGAAATCAATTTATGATGCCGACTTTGGAACAGTTCTTCTGGATATCTGAAACTTGTAGGTAGTGTTTGGTGGTACGTTTTATGTTTTTCTGTAGCCATTTGGGTGAAATGAGATGACAAACTCCCTAACGATTTTGGTCGATCGTTTTGGGCATTCCAGCAAGAGTACCCTGGTGGCAGATTGCGTAAATCTGTTACAATTTACTTGCTGTTAATTAGGGAGTGATTCTGGAAGATGTTTTGTTGTTGTAAAAAAATCCTAATAGTTTTTGCACTTTTTCTTAAGTTAGGGTTTTTGAGCACTAGTTTGGCCTTTAGTTGTATGGACGTTTACCCGAAGATCATATTAGTCTCACTTTGCTTCAAAATTATTTGGAGGCGACCTTCAACACTGAACAAACATTAATTTCTTTTTCTCTGATTAATACATGAAGGCCAAATTTTAGTTTTAATTTTTGCAAGGGCCAAAATCCAATAACTTTCAAAACGTGGTGAAAAAAATGAAAACCCAAAACAATCGCCAATAATGAAAATTCCTCAGAATTTTCCCCTAAACTCATAACGATATGCTGTGATAGTTTGACACTTTTATAGTTTTTTGTAATTTTTGAAATTTTTGCCATTTTGTTATTTTTGTAATTATTGTAATTTTTGTAATTTTTGGAGTTTTTGTAATTTTTGTTATTTTTGTTATTTTTGTTATTTTTGTTATTTTTGTTATTTTTGTTATTTTTGTAATTTTTGTAATTTTTGTAATTTCTGATTTTTTTGTAATTTTTGTAATTTTTGTCATTATTGTCATTTTTGTAATTTTTGTCATTTTTGTCATTTTTGTTATTTTTGTAGTTTTTGTTATTTTTGTATGTTTTGTTATTTTTGTCATTTTTGTAAATTATGTAATTTTGTAATTTTTGCAATTTTTGTAATTTTTGTAATTTTTGTAATTTTTGTAATTTTTGTAATTTTTGTAATTTTTGTAATTTTTGTGATTTTTGTAATTTTTGTAATTTTTGTAATTTTTGTAATTTTTGTAATTTTTGTAATTTTTGTAATTTTTGTAATTTTTGTAATTTTTGTAATTTTTGTAATTTTTGTAATTTTTGTAATTTTTGTAATTTTTGTATTTTGCAATTTTTGTAATTTTTGTAATTTTTGTAATTTTTGTCATTTTTGTAATTTTTGTAATTTTGTTATTTTTGTAATTTTTGTAATTTTTGTAATTTTTGTAATTTTTGTAATTTTTGTAATTTTTGTAATTTTTGTAATTTTTGTAATTTTTGTAATTTTTGTAATTTTTGTCATTTTTTTATTTTTGTAATTTTTGTAATTTTTGTAATTTTTGTAATTTTTGTAATTTTTGTAATTTTTGTAATTTTTGTAATTTTTGTAATTTTTGTAATTTTTGTAATTTTTGTCATTTTTGTCATTTTTGTCATATTGTAATTTTTATAATTATTGTTGTAATTTTTGTTATTTTTGTTATTTTTGCCATTTTTATTATTTTTATTATTTTTGTCATTTTTGCCATTTTTGTCATTTTTGTCATTTTTGCCATTTTTGTCATTTTTGTGATTTTTGTGATTTTTGTGATTTTAGTAATTTTTGTAATTTTTATAATTTTTGTCGTTTTTGTAATTTATGTATTTTTGTCATCCTTGTAATTTTCGTAATTTTCGTAATTTGCGTAATTTTTGCCATTTTTGTTTTTTTTGTCATTTTTGTCATTTTTGTCATTTTTGTCATTTTTGTCATTTTTGTCATTTTTGTCATTTTTGTCATTTTTGTCATTTTTGTCATTTTTGTCATTTTTGTCATTTTTGTCATTTTTGTCATTTTTGTCATTTTTGTCATTTTTGTCATTTTTGTTATTTTTGTCATTTTTGTCATTTTTGTCATTTTTGTCATTTTTGTCATTTTTGTCATTTTTGTCATTTTTGTCATTTTTGTCATTTTTGTCATTTTTGTCATTTTTGTCATTTTTGTCATTTTTGTCATTTTTGTCATTTTTGTCATTTTTGTCATTTTTGTCATTTTTGTCATTTTTGTCATTTTTGTCATTTTTGTCATTTTTGTCATTTTTGTCATTTTTGTCATTTTTGTCATTTTTGTCATTTTTGTCATTTTTGTCATTTTTGTCATTTTTGTCATTTTTGTCATTTTTGTCATTTTTGTCATTTTTGTCATTTTTGTCATTTTTGTCATTTTTGTCATTTTTGTCATTTTTGTCATTTTTGTCATTTTTGTCATTTTTGTCATTTTTGTCATTTTTGTCATTTTTGTCATTTTTGTCATTTTTGTCATTTTTGTCATTTTTGTCATTTTTGTCATTTTTGTCTTTTTTGTCATTTTTGTCATTTTTGTCATTTTTGTCATTTTTGTCATTTTTGTCATTTTTGTCATTTTTGTCATTTTTGTAATTTTTGTCATTTTTGTCATTTTTGTCATTTTTGTCATTTTTGTCATTTTTGTCATTTTTGTCATTTTTGTCATTTTTGTCATTTTTGTCATTTTTGTCATTTTTGTCATTTTTGTCATTTTTGTCATTTTTGTCATTTTTGTCATTTTTGTCATTTTTGTCATTTTTGTCATTTTTGTCATTTTTGTCATTTTTGTCATTTTTGTCATTTTTGTCATTTTTGTCATTTTTGTCATTTTTGTCATATTTGTCATTTTTGTCATTTTTGTCATTTTTGTCATTTTTGTCATTTTTGTCATTTTTGTCATTTTTGTCATTTTTGTCATTTTTGTCATTTTTGTCATTTTTGTCATTTTTGTCATTTTTGTCATTTTTGTCATTTTTGTCATTTTTGTCATTTTTGTCATTTTTGTCATTTTTGTCATTTTTGTCATTTTTGTCATTTTTGTCATTTTTGTCATTTTTGTCATTTTTGTCATTTTTGTCATTTTTGTCATTTTGTCATTTTTGTCATTTTTGTCATTTTTGTCATTTTTGTCATTTTTGTCATTTTTGTCATTTTGTCATTTTTGTCATTTTTGTCATTTTTGTCATTTTTGTCATTTTTGTCATTTTTGTCATTTTTGTCATTTTTGTCATTTTTGTCATTTTTGTCATTTTTGTCATTTTTGTCATTTTTGTCATTTTTGTCATTTTTGTCATTTTTGTCATTTTTTGTCATTTTTGTCATTTTTGTCATTTTTGTCATTTTTGTCATTTTTGTCATTTTTGTCATTTTTGTCATTTTTGTCATTTTTGTCATTTTTGTCATTTTTGTCATTTTTGTCATTTTTGTCATTTTTGTCATTTTTGTCATTTTTGTCATTTTTGTCATTTTTGTCATTTTTGTCATTTGTCATTTTTGTCATTTTTGTCATTTTTGTCATTTTTGTCATTTTTGTCATTTTTGTCATTTTGTCATTTTTGTCATTTTTGTCATTTTTGTCATTTTTGTCATTTTTGTCATTTTTGTCATTTTTGTCATTTTTGTCATTTTTGTCATTTTTGTCATTTTTGTCATTTTTGTCATTTTTGTCATTTTTGTCATTTTTGTCATTTTTGTCATTTTTGTCATTTTTGTCATTTTTGTCATTTTTGTCATTTTTGTCATTTTTGTCATTTTTGTCATTTTTGTCATTTTTGTCATTTTTGTCATTTTTGTCATTTTTGTCATTTTCTGTCATTTTTGTCATTTTTGTCATTTTTGTCATTTTTGTCATTTTGTCATTTTTGTCATTTTTGTCATTTTTGTCATTTTTGTCATTTTTGTCATTTTTGTCATTTTTGTCATTTTTGTCATTTTTGTCATTTTTGTCATTTTTGTCATTTTTGTCATTTTTGTCATTTTTGTCATTTTTGTCATTTTTGTCATTTTTGTCATTTTTGTCATTTTTGTCATTTTTGTCATTTTTGTCATTTTTGTCATTTTTGTCATTTTTTTCATTTTTGTCATTTTTGTCATTTTTGTCATTTTTGTCATTTTTGTCATTTTTGTCATTTTTGTCATTTTTGTCATTTTTGTCATTTTTGTCATTTTTGTCATTTTTGTCATTTTTGTCATTTTTGTTATTTTTGTCATTTTTGTCATTTTTGTCATTTTTGTCATTTTTGTCATTTTTGTCATTTTTGTCATTTTTGTCATTTTTGTCATTTTTGTCATTTTTGTCATTTTTGTCATTTTTTGTCATTTTTGTCATTTTTGTCATTTTTGTCATTTTTTGTCATTTTTGTCATTTTTGTCATTTTTGTCATTTTTGTCATTTTTGTCATTTTTGTCATTTTTGTCATTTTTGTCATTTTTGTCATTTTTGTCATTTTGTCATTTTTGTCATTTTTGTCATTTTTGTCATTTTTGTCATTTTTGTCATTTTTGTCATTTTTGTCATTTTTGTCATTTTTGTCATTTTTGTCATTTTGTCATTTTTGTCATTTTTGTCATTTTGTCATTTTTGTCATTTTTGTCATTTTTGTCATTTTTGTCATTTTTGTCATTTTTGTCATTTTTGTCATTTTTGTCATTTTTGTCATTTTTGTCATTTTTGTCATTTTTGTCATTTTTGTCATTTTTGTCATTTTTGTCATTTTTGTCATTTTTGTCATTTTTGTCATTTTTGTCATTTTTGTCATTTTTGTCATTTTTGTCATTTTTGTCATTTTTGTCATTTTTGTCATTTTTGTCATTTTTGTCATTTTTGTCATTTTTGTCATTTTGTCATTTTTGTCATTTTTGTCATTTTTGTCATTTTTGTCATTTTTGTCATTTTTGTCATTTTTGTCATTTTTGTCATTTTTGTCATTTTTGTCATTTTTGTCATTTTTGTCATTTTTGTCATTTTTGTCATTTTTGTCATTTTTGTCATTTTTGTCATTTTTTGTCATTTTTGTCATTTTTGTCATTTTTGTCATTTTTGTCATTTTTGTCATTTTTGTCATTTTTGTCATTTTTGTCATTTTTGTCATTTTTGTCATTTTTGTCATTTTGTCATTTTTGTCATTTTTGTCATTTTTGTCATTTTTGTCATTTTGTCATTTTTGTCATTTTTGTCATTTTTGTCATTTTTGTCATTTTTGTCATTTTTGTCATTTTTGTCATTTTTGTCATTTTTGTCATTTTTGTCATTTTTGTCATTTTTGTCATTTTTGTCATTTTTGTCATTTTTGTCATTTTTTGTCATTTTTGTCATTTTTGTCATTTTTGTCATTTTTGTCATTTTTGTCATTTTGTCATTTTTGTCATTTTTGTCATTTTTGTCATTTTTGTCATTTTTGTCATTTTTGTCATTTTTGTCATTTTTGTCATTTTTGTCATTTTTGTCATTTTTGTCATTTTTGTCATTTTTGTCATTTTTGTCATTTTTGTCATTTTTGTCATTTTTGTCATTTTTGTCATTTTTGTCATTTTTGTCATTTTTGTCATTTTTGTCATTTTTGTCATTTTTGTCATTTTTGTCATTTTTGTCATTTTTGTCATTTTTGTCATTTTTGTCATTTTTGTCATTTTTGTCATTTTTGTCATTTTTGTCATTTTTGTCATTTTTGTCATTTTTGTCATTTTTGTCATTTTTGTCATTTTTGTCATTTTGTCATTTTTGTCATTTTTGTCATTTTTATCATTTTTGTCATTTTTGTCATTTTTGTCATTTTTGTCATTTTTGTCATTTTTGTCATTTTGTCATTTTTGTCA